>NW_027139000.1:25000-27400 GCF_035084215.1 Heptranchias perlo | reverse complement strand
TGAGAGAGTGGAAATTAGAGAGAGAGGGGGGGACATTAGAGTGAGAGTGGGGAAATTAGAGAGAGGGGGGGAAATTAGAGAGAGAGGGAAAATTAGAGAGAGAAAGGGGAAATTAGAGAGAAAGAGGGGAAATTAGAGAGAGAGAGAGGGGGAAATTAGAGAGAGAGAGAGGAAATTGGAGAGAGAGAGTGGGGAAATTGGAGAGCAAGGGGAAATTAGAGAGAGGAAATTAGGGAGAGAGAGAGAGAGGGGAAATTAGAGACAGAGAGGGGAAATTAGAGAGAAAGAGGGGAAATTAGAGAGAGAGAGTGGGGAAATTAGAGAGAGAGAGGAAATTAGAGAGAGAGAGGGGAAATTAGAGAGAGAGAGTGGGGAAATTAGAGAGAGAGAGAGGAAATTAGAGAGAGAGAGAGTGGGGAAATGAGAGAGAGAGAGGAAATTAGAGAGAGAGAGTGTTGAAATTAGAGAGAGAGATTGGGGAAATTAGAGAGAGTGAGAGTGTAGAAATTAGAGAGAGAGAGGGGAAATTAGAGAGAGGGGGAAATGAGAGAGAGAAAGGGGTAATTAGAGAGAGGTGAAATTAGAGAGAGAGAGGAAATTAGAGAGAGAGAGTGTAGAAATTAGAGAGAGAGTGGGGAAATTAGAGAGAGAGGGGGAAATTAGAGAGAGAGAGAGGAAATTAGAGAGAGAGAGCGGAAATTAGAGAGAGAGGGGGGAAATTAGAGTGAGAGTGGGGAAATTAGAGAGAGGGGGGGAAATTAGAGAGAGATGGAAAATTAGAGAGAGAAAGGGGAAATTAGAGAGAAAGAGGGGAAATTAGAGAGAGAGAGGGGGAAATTAGAGAGAGAGAGAGGAAATTGGAGAGAGAGAGTGGGGAAATTAGAGCGAGAGAGTGGGGAAATTAGAGAGAAAGAGGAAATTAGAGAGAGGTGAAATGAGAGAGAGAGAGGAAATTAGAGAGAGAGAGTGGGGAAATTAGAGAGAGAGTGGGGAAATTAGAGAGAGAGAGGGGGAAATTAGAGAGAGAGAGGGGAAATTAGAGAGAGAGAGCGGAAATTAGAGAGAGAGGGGGGAAATTAGAGTGAGAGTGGGGAAATTAGAGAGAGGGGGGGAAATTAGAGAGAGAGGGAAAATTAGAGAGAGAAAGGGGAAATTAGAGAGAAAGGGGAAATTAGAGAGAGAGAGAGGGGGAAATTAGAGAGAGAGAGAGGAAATTGGAGAGAGAGAGTGGGGAAATTAGAGCGAGAGAGAGGGGAAATTGGAGAGCGAGGGGAAATTAGAGAGAGAGAGGAAATTAGGGAGAGAGAGAGGGGAAATTAGAGACAGAGAGGGGAAATTAGAGAGAAAGAGGGGAAATTATAGAGAGAGTGGGGAAATTAGAGAGAGAGAGGAAATTAGAGAGAGAGGGGGGAAATTAGAGAGAGTGGGAAATTAGAGAGAGAGAGTGGGGAAATTAGAGAGAGAGAGAGGAAATTAGAGAGAGAGAGTGGGGAAATTAGAGAGAGAGAGGAAATTAGAGAGAGAGAGTTTTGAAATTAGAGAGAGAGATTGGGGAAATTAGAGAGAGTGAGTGGGGAAATTAGAGAGAGAGAGGAAATTAGAGAGAGAGAGTGTAGAAATTAGAGAGAGAGAGGGGAAATTAGAGAGAGAGAGAGGGGAAATTAGAGAGAGAGGGGGAAATTAGAGAGAGGGGGAAATTAGAGAGAGAAAGGGGTAATTAGAGAGAGTGGGAAATTAGAGAGAGAGAGTGGGGAAATGAGAGAGAGAGAGTGGCATAATTAGAGAGAGAGGGGAAATTAGAGAGAGTGGGGAAATTAGAGAGAGGGGGAAATTAGAGCGAGAGGGGAAATTAGAGAGAGAGAGAGGAAATTAGAGAGAGAGAGGAAATTAGAGAGAGAGACAGAGGGAAAAAGAGAGAGAGAGGGGAAATTAGAGAGAGAGAGAGGAAATTAGAGAGAGAGAGGAAATTAGAGAGAGAGAGGGGGGAAATTAGAGAGAGGGAGGGGAAATTAGAGAGAGAGAGAGGAAATTAGAGAGAGAGAGTGGGGAAATTAGAGAGAGAGAGAGGAAATTAGAGAGAGAGGGGAAATTAGAGAGAGAGAGAGGAAATGAGAGAGAGAGAGAGGAAATTAGAGAGAGAGAGGGGAAAATTAGAGAGAGAGAGTGGGGAAATTAGAGAGAGAGAGTGGGGAAATTAGAGAGAGAGAGGGGAAATTAGAGACAGAGAGAGGGGGAAATTAGAGAGAGAGAGGGGAAATTAGAGAAAGAGAGTGGGGAAATTAGAGAGAGGGAGGAAATTAGAGAGAGGAAATTAGAGAGAGAGTGAGGGGGAAATTAGAGAGAGAGGGTAAATTAGAGAGAGAGAGAGGAAATTAGAGAGAGAGAGAGGGGGAAATTAGA
>NW_027139000.1:0-17500 GCF_035084215.1 Heptranchias perlo | reverse complement strand
TTTCTGTGAAGAAATGCTTCCCGACATCACCCCTGGACGGCCTGGCTCTAATTTTAAAGTTCTGCCCCCTTGTTCTGGACTCTCCCCCGACCCCCGACCAGAGGAAATAGTTTCTCTCCGTCTACCCCATCGAATCCTCCCTTCTTCCCTGTAATTAACAACGCAGGAAATCTCATACCCTCGAGCTCCAACACCTCGAAGGACAGAGGCGAGATTAACCCCATCGCCTCCATGCTCCCCCCTCTCCGAGTCTCACGAGTGGGGCACAGATGGGCCGTTGTTGCGTCCTGGTCGCTGGGTGAGCAATCCTGGAAATCCGGGGCCGATCGTCTCGTTGGGAGCCCCTTCGCCACACGGGGACAGCAGCGGGTTGAGGCAGGAGGCTCCCCGCCACCTTCTCAAGGGGCAATTAGAGATGGGCAATGACTGCCCACATCCCCAGAACAAATACATTATAACAGAAATAGCTGTGGACAATGTAAAGGGGATAACTTATCTCTTCAAATCATCAAGTTACTTCGAGCGTACAGCATGGAAACAGGCCACTCGGCCCAACGGGTCTATCCCGGTGTTTACGCTCCCCACGAGCCTCCTCCCTCCCTCCTCCATCTCACCCTCTCCCCATCTCCTTCTATCCCTTTCTCCCTCATGTGTTTATCGAGCTTCCCCTTAAATCCATCTCCACTATTCCCCTCGACCACTCCTTGTGGGAGCGAGTTCCACATTCCCACCGCTCTCTGGGGAAAGAAGTTTCTCCTGAATTCCCGATTGGATTTATTAGTGACTCTCTTATATTTATGGCCCCCCGAGTTCTGGTCTCCCCCCACAAGTGGAAATATCTTCTCTACGTCTACCCTATCGAACCCTTTCATAATCTTAAAGACCTCCATCAGGTCACCCCTCAGTCTTCTCTTTTCTAGAGAAAAGAGCCCCAGTCTGTTCAGTCTTTCCTGATAGTTATAAACCTCTCAGTTCTGGGATCATCCTTGTAAATCTTTTTTGCACCTTCTCCAGTGCCTCTATATCCTTTTTATAATATGGAGACCAGAACTGTGCCCAGTGCTCCAAGTGTGGTCTAACCAAGGTATATGGAGACCAGAACTGTGCACAGTGCTCCAAGTGTGGTCTAACCAAAGTATATGGAGACCAGAACTGTGCCCAGTGCTCCAAGTGTGGTATAACCAAGGTATATGGAGACCAGAACTGTACACAGTGCTCCGAGTGTGGTCTAACCAAGGTATATGGAGACCAAAACTGTGCACAGTGCTCCAAGTGTGGTCTAACCAAGGTATATGGAGACCAGAACTGTGCACAGTGCTCCAAGTGTGGTCTAACCAAGGTATATTGTGACCAGAACTGCGCACAGTGCTCCAAGTGCGGTCTACTCAAGGTATATGGAGACCAGAACTGTGCACAGTGCTCCAAGTGTGGTCTAACCAAGGTATATGGAGACCAGAACTGCGCACAGTGCTCCAAGTGTGGTCTAACCAAGGTATATGGAGACCAGAACTGTGCACAGTGCTCCAAGTGTGGTCTAACCAAGGTATATGGAGACCAGAACTGTGCACAGTGCTCCGAGTGTGGTTTAACCAAGGTATATGGAGACCAGAACTGTGCACAGTGCTCCGAGTGTGGTCTAACCAAGGTATATGGAGACCAGAACTGTGCACAGTGCTCCAAGTGTGGTCTAACCAAGGTATATGGAGACCAGAACTGTGCACAGTGCTCCGAGTGTGGTCTAACCAAGGTATATGGAGACCAGAACTGTGCACAGTGCTCCAAGTGTGGTCTAACCAAGGTATATGGAGACCAGAACTGTGCACAGTGCTCCGAGAGTGGTCTAACCAAGGTATATGGAGACCAGAACTGTGCACAGTGCTCCAAGTGTGGTCTAACCAAGGTATATGGAGACCAGAACTGTACACAGTGCTCCAAGTGTGGTCTAACCAAGGTATATGGAGACCAGAACTGTACACAGTGCTCCGAGTGTGGTCTAACCCAGGTATATGGAGACCAGAACTGTGCACAGTGCTCCAAGTGTGGTCTAACCCAGGTATATGGAGACCAGAACTGTGCACAGTGCTCCGAGTGTGGTCTAACCAAGGTATATGGAGACCAGAACTGTGCACAGTGCTCCAAGTGTGGTCTAACCAAAGTATATGGAGACCAGAACTGTGCCCAGTGCTCCAAGTGTGGTATAACCAAGGTATATGGAGACCAGAACTGTACACAGTGCTCCGAGTGTGGTCTAACCAAGGTATATGGAGACCAAAACTGTGCACAGTGCTCCAAGTGTGGTCTAACCAAGGTATATGGAGACCAGAACTGTGCACAGTGCTCCAAGTGTGGTCTAACCAAGGTATATTGTGACCAGAACTGCGCACAGTGCTCCAAGTGCGGTCTACTCAAGGTATATGGAGACCAGAACTGTGCACAGTGCTCCAAGTGTGGTCTAACCAAGGTATATGGAGACCAGAACTGTACACAGTGCTCCAAGTGTGGTCTAACCAAGGTATATGGAGACCAGAACTGTACACAGTGCTCCGAGTGTGGTCTAACCCAGGTATATGGAGACCAGAACTGTGCACAGTGCTCCAAGTGTGGTCTAACCCAGGTATATGGAGACCAGAACTGTGCACAGTGCTCCGAGTGTGGTCTAACCAAGGTATATGGAGACCAGAACTGTGCACAGTGCTCCAAGTGTGGTCTAACCAAGGTATATGGAGACCAGAACTGTGCACAGTGCTCCGAGTGTGGTCTAACCAAGGTATATGGAGACCAGAACTGTGCACAGTGCTCCAAGTGTGGTCTAACCAAGGTATATGGAGACCAGAACTGTGCACAGTGCTCCGAGAGTGGTCTAACCAAGGTATATGGAGACCAGAACTGTGCACAGTGCTCCAAGTGTGGTCTAACCAAGGTATATGGAGACCAGAACTGTACACAGTGCTCCAAGTGTGGTCTAACCAAGGTATATGGAGACCAGAACTGTACACAGTGCTCCGAGTGTGGTCTAACCCAGGTATATGGAGACCAGAACTGTGCACAGTGCTCCAAGTGTGGTCTAACCCAGGTATATGGAGACCAGAACTGTGCACAGTGCTCCGAGTGTGGTCTAACCAAGGTATATGGAGACCAGAACTGTGCACAGTGCTCCGAGTGTGGTCTAACCAAGGTATATGGAGACCAGAACTGTGCACAGTGCTCCGAGTGTGGTCTAACCAAGGTATATGGAGACCAGAACTGTGCACAGTGCTCCAAGTGTGGTCTAACCCAGGTATATGGAGACCAGAACTGTGCACAGTGCTCCAAGTGTGGTCTAACCAAGGTATATGGAGACCAGAACTGTACACAGTGCTCCAAGTGTGGTCAAACCAAGGTATATGGAGACCAGAACTGTACACAGTGCTCCGAGTGTGGTCTAACCCAGGTATATGGAGACCAGAACTGTGCACAGTGCTCCAAGTGTGGTCTAACCAAGGTATATGGAGACCGGAACTGTGCACAGTGCTCCGAGTGTGGTCTAACCAAGGTATATGGAGACCAGAACTGTGCACAGTGCTCCGAGTGTGGTCTAACCAAGGTATATGGAGACCAGAACTGTGCACAGTGCTCCGAGTGTGGTCTAACCAAGGTATATGGAGACCAGAACAGTGCACAGAAGAGTTCGAAATCACAATGATTTAGCAGGTGACAGAAAATTATTTCTCTTATCCAATCCTACCATCTACAGGTAGAAACATGGAACAACATCTGAATTTTATATGTTGAAATCTTCAGGGATATATCTGTACACTGACTGGTGTCTCCCAGTCCCCTCTCTCTCAGGGAGATATCTGTACACTGACTGGTGTCTCTCAGTCCCCTCTCTCTCAGGGAGATATCTGTACACTGACTGGTGTCTCTCAGTCCCCTCTCTCTCAGGGAGATATCTGTACACTGACTGGTGTCTCTCAGTCCCCTCTCTCTCAGGGAGATATCTGTACACTGACTGGTGTCTCTCAGTCCCTCTCTCTCAGGGAGATATCTGTACACTGACTGGTGTCTCTCAGTCCCCTCTCTCTCAGGGAGATATCTGTACACTGACTGGTGTCTCTCAGTCCCCTCTCTCTCAGGGAGATATCTGTACACTGACTGGTGTCTCTCAGTCCCTCTCTCTCAGGGAGATATCTGTACACTGACTGGTGTCTCTCAGTCCTCTCTCTCTCAGGGAGATATCTGTACACTGACTGGTGTCTCTCAGTCCCCTCTCTCTCAGGGAGATATCTGTACACTGACTGGTGTCTCTCAGTCCCCTCTCTCTCAGGGAGATATCTGTACACTGACTGGTGTCTCTCAGTCCCTCTCTCTCTCAGGGAGATATCTGTACACTGACTGGTGTCTCTCAGTCCCCTCTCTCTCAGGGAGATATCTGTACACTGACTGGTGTCTCTCAGTCCCCTCTCTCTCAGGGAGATATCTGTACACTGACTGGTGTCTCTCAGTCCCTCTCTCTCAGGGAGATATCTGTACACTGACTGGTGTCTCTCAGTCCCCTCTCTCTCAGGGTGATATCTGTGCACTGACTGGTGTCTCTCAGTCCCTCTCTCTCAGGGAGATATCTGTACACTGACTGGTGTCTCTCAGTCCCCTCTCTCTCAGGGTGATATCTGTACACTGACTGGTGTCTCTCAGTCCCCTCTCTCTCAGGGAGATATCTGTACACTGACTGGTGTCTCTCAGTCCCTCTCTCTCAGGGAGATATCTGTACACTGACTGGTGTCTCTCAGTCCCTCTCTCTCAGGGAGATATCTGTACACTGACTGGTGTCTCTCAGTCCCCTCTCTCTCAGGGAGATATCTGTACACTGACTGGTGTCTCTCAGTCCCCTCTCTCTCAGGGAGATATCTGTACACTGACTGGTGTCTCTCAGTCCCTCTCTCTCAGGGAGATATCTGTACACTGACTGGTGTCTCTCAGTCCCCTCTCTCTCAGGGAGATATCTGCACACTGACTGGTGTCTCTCAGTCCCTCTCACTCTCAGGGAGATATCTGTACACTGACTGGTGTCTCTCAGTCCCCTCTCTCTCAGGGAGATATCTGTACACTGACTGGTGTCTCTCAGTCCCTCTCTCTCAGGGAGATATCTGTACACTGACTGGTGTCTCTCAGTCCCCTCTCTCTCAGGGAGATATCTGTACACTGACTGGTGTCTCTCAGTCCCCTCTCTCACAGGGAGATATCTGTACACTGACTGGTGTCTCTCAGTCCCCTCTCTCTCAGGGAGATATCTGTACACTGACTGGTGTCTCTCAGTCCCCTCTCTCTCAGGGAGATATCTGTACACTGACTGGTGTCTCTCAGTCCCTCTCTCTCAGGGAGATATCTGTACACTGACTGGTGTCTCTCAGTCCCCTCTCTCTCAGGGAGATATCTGTACACTGACTGGTGTCTCTCAGTCCCTCTCTCTCAGGGAGATATCTGTACACTGACTGGTGTCTCTCAGTCCCCTCTCTCTCAGGGAGATATCTGTACACTGACTGGTGTCTCTCAGTCCCTCTCTCTCAGGGAGATATCTGTACACTGACTGGTGTCTCTCAGTCCCCTCTCTCTCAGGGAGATATCTGTACACTGACTGGTGTCTCTCAGTCCCTCTCTCTCAGGGAGATATCTGTACACTGACTGGTGTCTCTCAGTCCCCTCTCTCTCAGGGAGATATCTGTACACTGACTGGTGTCTCTCAGTCCCCCTCTCTCTCAGGGAGATATCTGTACACTGACTGGTGTCTCTCAGTCCCCTCTCTCTCAGGGAGATATCTGTACACTGACTGGTGTCTCTCAGTCCCCTCTCTCAGGGAGATAACTGTACACTGACTGGTGTCTCTCAGTCCCCTCTCTCAGGGAGATATCTGTACACTGACTGGTGTCTCTCAGTCCCCTCTCTCTCAGGGTGATATCTGTACACTGACTGGTGTCTCTCAGTCCTCTCTCTCAGGGAGATATCTGTACACTGACTGGTGTCTCTCAGTCCCCTCTCTCTCAGGGAGATATCTGTACACTGACTGGTGTCTCTCAGTCCCCTCTCTCTCAGGGTGATATCTGTACACTGACTGGTGTCTCTCAGTCCCCTCTCTCTCAGGGAGATATCTGTACACTGACTGGTGTCTCTCAGTCCCCTCTCTCTCAGGGAGATATCTGTACACTGACTGGTGTCTCTCAGTCCCCTCTCTCTCAGGGAGATATCTGTACACTGACTGGTGTCTCTCAGTCCCCTCTCTCAGGGAGATATCTGTACACTGACTGGTGTCTCTCAGTCCCTCTCTCTCAGGGAGATATCTGTACACTGACTGGTGTCTCTCAGTCCCTCTCTCTCAGGGAGATATCAGTACACTGACTGGTGTCTCTCAGTCCCCTCTCTCTCAGGGAGATATCTGTACACTGACTGGTGTCTCTCAGTCCCTCTCTCTCAGGGAGATATCTGTACACTGACTGGTGTCTCTCAGTCCCCTCTCTCTCAGGGTGATATCTGTACACTGACTGGTGTCTCTCAGTCCCTCTCTCTCAGGGAGATATCTGTACACTGACTGGTGTCTCTCAGTCCCCTCTCTCTCTCAGGGAGATATCTGTACACTGACTGGTGTCTCTCAGTCCCCTCTCTCTCAGGGAGATATCTGTACACTGACTGGTGTCTCTCAGTCCCCTCTCTCTCAGGGAGATATCTGTACACTGACTGGTGTCTCTCAGTCCCTCTCTCTCAGGGAGATATCTGTACACTGACTGGTGTCCCTCAGTCCCTCTCTCTCAGGGAGATATCTGTACACTGACTGGTTTCTCTCAGTCCCCTCTCTCTCAGGGAGATATCTGTGCACTGACTGGTGTCTCTCAGTCCCCTCTCTCTCAGGGAGATATCTGTACACTGACTGGTGTCTCTCAGTGCCCTCTCTCTCAGGGAGATATCTGTACACTGACTGGTGTCTCTCAGTCCCCTCTCTCTCAGGGAGATATCTGTGCACTGACTGGTGTCTCTCAGTCCCCTCTCTCTCAGGGAGATATCTGTGCACTGACCGGTGTCTCTCAGTCCCCTCTCTCTCAGGGAGATATCTGTACACTGACTGGTGTCTCTCAGTCCCCTCTCTCTCAGGGAGATATCTGTACACTGACTGGTGTCTCTCAGTCCCCTCTCTCTCAGGGAGATATCTGTGCACTGACTGGGATCTTCCTGCCCTATTTGTGGGAGCTCCATCCCACACTGGAGGGTGACGATTGAGGGTTATTAAGGTTAGACCGCACCTGGAGTACTGTGAGCAGTTCTGGGCACCGCACCTTCGGAAGGACATATTGGCCTTGGAGGGAGTGCAGCGTAGGTTTACTAGATTGATACCCGGACTTCAAGGGTTAAGTTACGAGGAGAGATTACACAAATTGGGGTTGTATTCTCTGGAGTTTCGAAGGTGAAGGGGTGATCTGATCGAAGTTTATAAGATATTAAGGGGAACGGATAGGGTGGATAGAGAGAAACTATTTCCGCTGGTTGGGGATTCTAGGAGTAGGGGGCACAGTCTAAAAATTAGAGCCAGACCTTTCAGGAGTGAGATTAGAAAACATTTCGACACACAAAGGGTGGTAGAAGTTTGGAATTCTCTTCCGCAAACGGCAATTGATACTTGCTCAATTGCTAAATTTAAATCTGAGATAGATAGCTTTTTGGCAACCAAAGGTATTAAGGGATATCATCGAATCATAGAAGTTTACAACATGGAAACAGGCCCTTCGGCCCAACATGTCCATTTTGCCCAGTTTATACCACTAAGCTAGTCCCAGTTGCCTGCACTTGGCCCATATCCCTCTATACCCATCTTACCCATGTAACTGTCCAAATGCTTTTTAAAAGACAAAATTGTACCCGCCTCTACTACTGCCTCTGGCAGCTCGTTCCAGACACTCACCACCCTTTGAGTGAAAAAATTGCCCCTCTGGACCCTTTTCTATCTCTCCCCTCTCACCTTAAATCTATGCCCCCTCGTTATAGACTCCCCTACCTTTGGGAAAAGATTTTGACTATCTACCTTATCTATGCCCCTCATTATTTTATAGACTTCTATAAGATCACCCCTTAACCTCCTACTCTCCAGGGAATAAAGTCCCAGTCTGTCTAACCTCTCCCTGTAAGTCAAACCATCAAGTCCCGGTAGCATCCTAGTAAATCTTTTCTGCACTCTTTCTAGTTTAATAATATCCTTTCTATAATAGGGTGACCAGAACTGTACACAGTACTCCAAGTGTGGCCTTACTAATGTCTTGTACAACTTCAACAAGACATCCCAACTCCTGTATTCAATGTTCTGACCAATGAAACCAAGCATGCTGAATGCCTTCTTCACCACCCTATCCACCTGTGACTCCACTTTCAAGGAGCTATGAATCTGTACTCCTAGATCTCTTTGTTCTATAACTCTCCCCAACGCCCTACCATTAACGGAGTAGGTCCTGGCCCGATTCGATCTACCAAAATGCATCACCTCACATTTATCTAAATTAAACTCCATCTGCCATTCATCGGCCCACTGGCCCAATTTATCAAGATCCCGTTGCAATCCTAGATAACCTTCTTCACCAAAGGCAGGTATATAGAGTTAGATCACAGGTCAGCCATGATCTTATCAATCTTACAACACCAGGTTATAGTCCAACAGTTTTATTTGAGAATCGCAAGCTTTCGGAGCTCACCTCCTTCGTCCGATGGGTGAGGTTCTAAAATCTCATGGCATATGTTCGGCTGGGAGACGGTCGCAGCAATCAAACCAAGATGGCGGCCAGTTACCCGCTCACCCGGGCGGCCGCCGGTCGGGCCCGTCGCCGCGGCGCGAGCGGTGGAGACGGACTGAGGCGGATCGGGATCCGGGAGGAGACGGTGGGCGCGGGGGAGGTAATTGGAGCCGTGGGTGGGCAGGGAGGCTTCATAAACACCGAATGGGAGCCGATGGGCCCCGTGTTTGCGCCGCGGCGACGGGCCCGACCGGGCGGCCGCCCGGGTGAGCGGGTAGCTGGCCGCCATCTTGGTTTGATCGCTGCGGCCGTCTCCCAGCCGAATATATGCCACGCGATTTTCGAACCTCACTCACCTGACGAAGGAGGTGAGCTGCGAAAGCTTTGCGGTTTTCAAATAAAACTGTCGGACTATAACCTGGTGTTGTAAGATTCCTTACATTTGTCCACCCCAGTCCATCACCGGCATCTCCACGTCATGATCTTATCAGATGGAGGAGCAGGCACGAGGGGCCGAATGGCCTTACTCCTGTTCCTATGTCCCTAAAGAATTGAGTCATAGAGTCATAGAGTCATACAGCACGGATAGAGGCCCTTCGGCCCATCGTGTCCGCGCCGGCCATCAGCCCTGTCTACTCTAATCCCATATTCCAGCATTTGGTCCGTAGCCTTGTATGCTATGGCATTTCAAGTGCTCATCCAAATGCTTCTTGAATGTTGTGAGGGTTCCTGCCTCCACAACCCTCTCAGGCAGTGAGTTCCAGACTCCAACCACCCTCTGGGTGAAAAAGTTCTTTCTCAAATCCCCTCTAAACCTCCCGCCTTTTACCTTGAATTGGAGGGATGAGTTGCTGCGGAATTAATTGTTTTTTTTTTTCCGATTTTTTTTTTTTTGGGGGGGGGCGTTACCGCTTTAAAAGCTTTTCGGTCGAGGGACCGTAATGGGACGGGTGTCGCTTTAAGAAAGGCGGCCGCGGCCGCGGTCACGTGACGGCCGCTTGCCCCGCATCCGGGTCCCGGGCCTGCGGGGCGGGCCGGCGGCCGGCGGCCAATCGGAGAGCGGCTTCAATGCTCGGGGTGGGTGGATGCCGAGAGGCCCAATGGGAGGGCGGGATGGCGAGCGGCCCGGAGACGGTTACGCGAGGCCCCGGTCCCCGGGCCTAGGCCGCGAAAACCCCCCGGCGGCGGCGGCGGCCATGAGGTGCCTGGTGAGCGGCGGCAACGTGACAGGTGAGGGGAAGACCCCCTAAAATCAGCCCCTAATCCCCTAAAATCAGCCCCTAATCCCCTAAAATCAGCCCCGATCCCCTAAAATCAGCCCCACTCCCCTAAAATCAGCCCCTGACCCCCTAAAATCAGCCCCTGACCCCCTAAAATCAGCCCCTGACCCCCTAAAATCAGTCCCTATCCCCTAAAATCAGCCCTGACCCCCTAAAATCAGCCCCACTCCCCTAAAATCAGCCCCTGACCCCCTAAAATCAGCCCCTGACCCCCTAAAATCAGCCCCACTCCCCTAAAATCAGCCCCACTCCCCTAAAATCAGCCCTGACCTCCTAAAATCAGCCCCAATGCCATAAAATCAGTCCCTATCCCCTAAAGTCAGCCCTAATTCCCTAAAATCAGCCCTAATGCTATGAAATCGGCCCCTGACCCCCTAAAATCAGCCCCGACCCCCTAAAATCAGCCCCTGACCCCCTAAAATCAGCCCTGACCTCCTAAAATCAGCCCCAATGCCATAAAATCAGTCCCTATCCCCTAAAGTCAGCCCTAATTCCCTAAAATCAGCCCTAATGCTATGAAATCGGCCCCTGACCCCCTAAAATCAGCCCCTGACCCCCTAAAATCAGCCCCTGACCCCCTAAAATCAGCCCCTGACCCCCTAAAATCAGTCCCTATCCCCTAAAATCAGCCCTGACCCCCTAAAATCAGCCCCACTCCCCTAAAATCAGCCCCTGACCCCCTAAAATCAGCCCCTGACCCCCTAAAATCAGCCCCTGACCCCCTAAAATCAGCCCCACTCCCCTAAAATCAGCCCCACTCCCCTAAAATCAGCCCTGACCTCCTAAAATCAGCCCCAATGCCATAAAATCAGTCCCTATCCCCTAAAGTCAGCCCTAATTCCCTAAAATCAGCCCTAATGCTATGAAATCGGCCCCTGACCCCCTAAAATCAGCCCTGACCCCCTAAAATCAGCCCTGACCCCCTAAAATCAGCCCTGACCCCCTAAAATCAGCCCTGACCCCCTAAAATGAGCCCTAATGCTATAAAATCAGCCCCTGACCCCCTCAAATCAGCCCCAATGCCATAAAATCAGCCCCCGACCCCATAAAAATCAGCCCCCGACCCCCTAAAATCAGCCCCCGACCCCCTAAAATCAGCCCCCGACCCCCTAAAATCAGCCCCCGACCCCCTAAAATCAGCCCTGACCTCCTAAAATCAGCCCCAATGCCATAAAATCAGTCCCTATCCCCTAAAGTCAGCCCTAATTCCCTAAAGTCAGCCCTAATTCCCTAAAGTCAGCCCTAATTCCCTAAAGTCAGCCCTAATTCCCTAAAATCAGCCCTAATGCTATGAAATCGGCCCCTGACCCCCTAAAATCAGCCCTGACCCCCTAAAATCAGCCCTGACCCCCTAAAATCAGCCCTGACCCCCTAAAATCAGCCCTGACCCCCTAAAATCAGCCCTGACCCCCTAAAATCAGCCCTGACCCCCTAAAATGAGCCCTAATGCTATAAAATCAGCCCCATACCCCATAAAAATCAGCCCCTGACCCCCTAAAATCAGCCCTGACCTCCTAAAATCAGCCCCAATGCCATAAAATCAGTCCCTATCCCCTAAAGTCAGCCCTAATTCCCTAAAATCAGCCCTAATGCTATGAAATCGGCCC
The DNA here is from genome assembly GCF_035084215.1 of Heptranchias perlo. Classification (NCBI taxonomy): domain Eukaryota; kingdom Metazoa; phylum Chordata; class Chondrichthyes; order Hexanchiformes; family Hexanchidae; genus Heptranchias; species Heptranchias perlo. The sequence continues at coordinate 5,869 of NW_027139000.1, read as the reverse complement.
TTGACCCCCTAAAATCAGCCCTGACCCCCTAAAATCAGCCCTGACCCCCTAAAATGAGCCCTAATGCTATAAAATCAGCCCCTGACCCCCTCAAATCAGCCCCTGACCCCCTCAAATCAGCCACAATGCCATAAAATCAGCCCCGACCCCGCTAAAATCAGCCCCGACCCCGCTAAAATCAGCCCCGACCCCGCTAAAATCAGCCCCGACCCCGCTAAAATCAGCCCCGACCCCCCCTAAAATCAGCCCCGACCCCGCTAAAATCAGCCCCGACCCCGCTAAAATCAGCCCCGACCCCGCTAAAATCAGCCCCGACCCCCGCTAAAATCAGCCCCGACCCCCCCTAAAATCAGCCCCGACCCCCCCTAAAATCAGCCCCGACCCCCCCTAAAATCAGCCCCGACCCCCCCTAAAATCAGCCCCGACCCCCGCTAAAATCAGCCCCGAATCTGCTAAAATCAGCCCCGAATCTGCTAAAATGAGCCCCCGGCCCCCTAAAATGAGCCCCCGGCCCCCTAAAATGAGCCCCCGGCCCCCTAAAATGAGCCCCCGGCCCCCTAAAATGAGCCCCCGGCCCCCTAAAATGAGCCCCCGGCCCCGTAAAATGAGCCCCCGGCCCCCTAAAATGAGCCCCCGGCCCCGTAAAATGAGCCCCCGGCCCCGTAAAATGAGCCCCCGGCCCCGTAAAATGAGCCCCCGGCCCCGTAAAATGAGCCCCCGGCCCCGTAAAATGAGCCCCCGGCCCCGTAAAATGAGCCCCCGGCCCCGTAAAATGAGCCCCCGGCCCCGTAAAATGAGCCCCCGGCCCCGTAAAATCGGCCCCCGGCCCCGTAAAATCGGCCCCCGGCCCCGTAAAATCGGCCCCCGGCCCCGTAAAATCGGCCCCCGGCCCCGTAAAATCGGCCCCCATGCTACAAAATCAGCCCTAATGCTAAAAAATCAGCCCCATACCCCCTAAAATCAGCCCCTGACCCCCTAAAATCAGCCCTAATGACATAAAATCGGCCCCCCCGAGAACCGGCCCCCAGCCCCACCCCAAAGACCATCCCCTGGGCCCCCGAAAGTTAGCGCACGCCCCCCCGAAAATCAGCGTTCACCCCCCTAACTGGCCCCCTCGCTCGCCCTTTGAGGTAAAACCCCTCCCTCGGCATGAACACAATACCCTCCAACATCCCCCTCCCCGATTCTCCGAGTGACAATCGTCAAGCCCGTGGCCTTGTATTAATGACTCCACACCCGCCGCCCCCCCCTCTCGACAATCAGTCCCCGTGTCCCCTCCCCAGAACCGTGGGAGTCCTGAAACCCATTTAATGCGTCCCTGCCTGTCCGTCCCCTATCGCCCCCCGAGACCAGCCCCTCGTGTGTCGCGGTTTTCTGAATTAATCATTTCTTGAATTTTCTGTTCGCAGTGATAGGAAGGGCCATTCATGCACTCGCCCGCATCGGAGATGAGTGTTACCTCGAGGCACTGGAGGAAGGGGTGAGGATTGAGTGAATAACATTAATCGTTAATCAAAGGAGAGAGGGACTGAGAGACACCAGTCAGTGTACAGATATCTCCCTGAGAGAGGGAGAGGGGGACTGAGAGACACCAGTCAGTGTACAGATATCTCCCTGAGAGAGAGGGGACTGAGAGACACCAGTCAGTGTACAGATATCTCCCTGAGAGAGAGGGGACTGAGAGACACCAGTCAGTGTACAGATATTCCCTGAGAGAGAGAGGACTGAGAGACACCAGTCAGTGTACAGATATCTCCCTGAGAGAGAGGGGACTGAGAGACACCAGTCAGTGTACAGATATCTCCCTGAGAGAGAGAGGGGACTGAGAGACACCAGTCAGTGTACAGATATCTCCCTGAGAGAGGGGACTGAGAGACACCAGTCAGTGTACAGATATCTCCCTGAGAGAGAGGGGGACTGAGAGACACCAGTCAGTGTACAGATATCTCCCTGAGAGAGGGGACTGAGAGACACCAGTCAGTGTACAGATATCTCCCTGGAGAGAGGGGACTGAGAGACACCAGTCAGTGTACAGATATCTCCCTGAGAGAGAGGGGACTGAGAGACACCAGTCAGTGTACAGATATCTCCCTGAGAGAGAGGACTGAGAGACACCAGTCAGTGTACAGATATCTCCCCGAGAGAGGGGACTGAGAGACACCAGTCAGTGTACAGATATCTCCCTGAGAGAGAGGGACTGAGAGACACCAGTCAGTGTACAGATATCTCCCTGAGAGAGAGGGGGACTGAGAGACACCAGTCAGTGTACAGATATCACCCTGAGAGAGAGGGACTGAGAGACACCAGTCAGTGTACAGATATCACCCTGAGAGAGAGGGGACTGAGAGACACCAGTCAGTGGACAGATATCTCCCTGAGAGAGAGGGGACTGAGAGACACCAGTCAGTGTACAGATATCTCCCTGAGAGAGAGGGACTGAGAGACACCAGTCAGTGTACAGATATCTCCCTGAGAGAGAGGGGACTGAGAGACACCACTCAGTGTACAGATATCTCCCTGAGAGAGAGGGGACTGAGAGACACCAGTCAGTGTACAGATATCTCCCTGAGAGAGAGGGACTGAGAGACACCAGTCAGTGTACAGATATCTCCCTGAGAGAGAGGGGACTGAGAGACACCAGTCAGTGCACAGATATCTCCCTGAGAGAGGGGACTGAGAGACACCAGTCAGTGTACAGATATCTCCCTGAGAGAGAGGGACTGAGAGACACCAGTCAGTGTACAGATATCTCCCTGAGAGAGAGGGGACTGAGAGACACCAGTCAGTGGACAGATATCTCCCTGAGAGAGAGAGAGGGACTGAGAGACACCAGTCAGTGTACAGATATCTCCCTGAGAGAGAGAGGGACTGAGAGACACCAGTCAGTGTACAGATATCTCCCTGAGAGAGAGGGGACTGAGAGACACCAGTCAGTGTACAGATATCTCCCTGAGAGAGAGAGGGACTGAGAGACACCAGTCAGTGTACAGATATCTCCCCTGAGAGAGAGAGAGGGGACTGAGAGACACCAGTCAGTGTACAGATATCTCCCTGAGAGAGAGGGGACTGAGAGACACCAGTCAGTGTACAGATATCACCCTGAGAGAGAGGGAACTGAGAGACACCAGTCAGTGTAACAGATATCACCCTGAGAGAGAGGGGACTGAGAGACACCAGTCAGTGTACAGATATCTCCCTGAGAGAGAGGGACTGAGAGACACCAGTCAGTGTACAGATATCTCCCTGAGAGAGAGGGGACTGAGAGACACCAGTCAGTGCACAGATATCTCCCTGAGAGAGAGGGGACTGAGAGACACCAGTCAGTGTACAGATATCACCCTGAGAGAGAGGGGACTGAGAGACACCAGTCAGTGTACAGATATCTCCCTGAGAGAGAGGGAACTGAGAGACACCAGTCAGTGTACAGATATCTCCCTGAGAGAGAGGGGGACTGAGAGACACCAGTCAGTGTACAGATATCTCCCTGAGAGAGAGGAGACTGAGAGACACCAGTCAGTGTACAGATATCTCCCTGAGAGAGAGGAGACTGAGAGACACCAGTCAGTGTACAGATATCTCCCTGAGAGAGAGGGACTGAGAGACACCAGTCAGTGTACAGATATCTCCCTGAGAGAGAGGAGACTGAGAGACACCGGTCAGTGTACAGATATCTCCCTGAGAGAGAGGGACTGAGAGACACCAGTCAGTGTACAGATATCTCCCTGAGAGAGAGGGGACTGAGAGACACCAGTCAGTGTACAGATATCTCCCTGAGAGAGGGGACTGAGAGACACCAGTCAGTGTACAGATATCTCCCTGAGAGAGAGGGACTGAGAGACACCAGTCAGTGTACAGATATCTCCCTGAGAGAGAGGGGACTGAGAGACACCAGTCAGTGTACAGATATCTCCCTGAGAGAGGGGACTGAGAGACACCAGTCAGTGTACAGATATCTCCCTGAGAGAGAGGAGACTGAGAGACACCAGTCAGTGTACAGATATCTCCCTGAGAGAGAGGACTGAGAGACACCAGTCAGTGTACAGATATCTCCCTGAGAGAGAGGGACTGAGAGACACCAGTCAGTGTACAGATATCTCCCTGAGAGAGAGGGACTGAGAGACACCAGTCAGTGTACAGATATCACCCTGAGAGAGAGGGGACTGAGAGACACCAGTCAGTGTACAGATATCTCCCTGAGAGAGAGGGGACTGAGAGACACCAGTCAGTGTGCAGATATCTCCCTGAGAGAGAGGGACTGAGAGACACCAGTCAGTGTACAGATATCACCCTGAGAGAGAGGGGACTGAGAGACACCAGTCAGTGTACAGATATCTCCCTGAGAGAGAGGGACTGAGAGACACCAGTCAGTGTACAGATATCTCCTGAGAGAGAGGGACTGAGAGACACCAGTCAGTGTACAGATATCTCCCTGAGAGAGAGGGGACTGAGAGACACCAGTCAGTGACGGATTGGTTCTCCACATTACCTCAGTGCTCTTTCCCCTCTTTTCCCCCCCTCGCAGCTCGCTCTCCGATCAGTGAACTCCTCACGTCTGCCTTTGCCTGCTTCCTCTTCTCTCCGCTCTTCTTCCAGAAGTACGTCCCGGGGAGCGGCCGGGCTCCGGGAGACACAGAGGAATCCCAGACGCAGATCGGGGAGCAGCCTTTCCGCTGCAAAATTGTGATGAAGGTGAGACCGATGGGAGCTCCGCCCTGTCGGAGGGTCAGTACTGAGGGAGGGCCGCCCTGTCGCAGGGTCAGTACTGAGGGAGGGCCGCCCTGTCGCAGGGTCAGTACTGAGGGAGGGCCGCACTGTCGGAGGGTCGGTACTGAGGGAGGGCTGCACTGTCGGAGGGTCAGTACTGAGGGAGGGCCGCCCTGTCAGAGGGTCAGTACTGAGGGAGCTCCGCCCTGTCGGAGGGTCAGTACTGAGGGAGGGCTGCACTGTCGGAGGGTCAGTACTGAGGGAGCTCCGCCCTGTCGGAGGGTCAGTACTGAGGGAGGGCCGCACTGTCGGAGGGTCAGTCCTGAGGGAGCGCCGCACTGTCGGAGGGTCAGTACTGAGGGAGGGTCAGTTACTGAGGGAGCGCCGCACTGTCGGAGGGTCAGTACTGAGGGAGCGCCGCACTGTCGGAGGGTCAGTACTGAGGGAGCGCCGCACTGTCGGAGGTCAGTACTGAGGGAGGGCCGCACTGTCGGAGGGTCAGTACTGAGGGAGGGCCGCACTGTCGGAGGGTCAGTACTGAGGGAGCCCCGCACTGTCGGAGGGTCAGTACTGAGCGAGCGCCGCACTGTCGGAGGGTCGGTTCTGAGGGAGCGCCGCACTATCGGAGGGTCAGTACTGAGGGAGCCCCGCACTGTCGGAGGGTCAGTACTGAGCGAGCGCCGCACTTTCGGAGGGTCGGTGCTGAGGGAGCGCCGCACTGTCGGAGGGTCGGTGCTGAGGGAACCCCGCACTGTCGGAGGGGCCGTCTTTCGGGGATGAGACGTTAAACCGAGGCCCCGTCTGCCCCTCTCGGGTGGGTGTAAAAGATCCCACGGCCCACTATTGGAAGAAGAGCAGGGGGGAGTTCTCCCCGGGGTCCTGGGCCCCGATATTTATCCCTCGACCAACATCACTAAAAAAAACCAGATGATCTGGGTCATTTATCACATCGCTGTTTGTGGGATCTTGCTGTGCGCAAATCGGCTGCTGCGTTTCCCACATTACAACAGTGAGCGCACCTCAAAAAAAGTCCTTCATTGGCCGTGAAGCTTTGGGACGTCCTGAGGTGGTGAAAGGGGCCGGAGAGAAATGGGAGATCTCTCTCTCTCTCTATCTCTCTCTGATAGAAAGTGAAAGCAGCTCGTGATTAATCCTTTGCTGACCA
>NW_027138999.1:10000-27405 GCF_035084215.1 Heptranchias perlo | reverse complement strand
TTGTGCGCAAATTGGCTGCTGCGTTTCAAACATTTACAACAGTGACCGCATCTCAAAAAAAAGTCCCTCATGGGCTGCGAAACACTTTGGGACGTCCTGAGGTGGTGAAAGGGGCTGGAGAATTGGGAGTGTCTCTCTTTTTTTCTCTGCCTCTTTCTCTCTCTCTGTCTCTCGCTCCCTCCCTCTTTCTCTCCCTCTCCCTATCTCGCTCTCTCGCTCCGTCTACCTCCCTCTGTCCATCACTCTCTTCCCCCGTCTCTCTCTCTCTCTCTCTCTCTCTCACTCTCTCTCTCTCTCTATCTGCCGGAAGTCTTTGTTCATTAAAACTTGCCTCACTAACGATCTCCATCCAGTTGCATCCTGTTACGTCTGCTGTACTTCTGTAGCTCTGAGCGAACGCCCGATAGTTACAGTCGAGGAGAGAGAGGGAGGCTCGAACAGCCACAGACCGGTGAGCTCACTCTCCCATTCCTGTCCCTGGCAGGTTGTTCCCTGATCTGTCCTTGCTCCTGGCATCTCCACATTCTCTTGGACGTGGAGTGATCAGTGAGGAGGATAGTGATAGACTTCAAGAGGAGATAGACAGGCTGGTGGAATGGGCGGGCACACAGCAGATGGAATTTAACACAGAGAAGTGCGAAGTGATACATTTTGGTAGGAAGAACGAGGAGAGGCAAAATAAACTAGAGGGCACAACTCTAAAAGGGGTACAGGAACAGAGAGATCTGGGGGTATATGTGCACAAATCGTTGAAGGTGGCAGGGCAGGTTGAGAAAGTGGTTAAAAAAGCAGACGGGTCCCTGGGCTTTATAAATAGAGGCAGAGAGCACAAAAGCAAGGAAGTCATGATGAACCTTTATAAAACACTGGTTCGGCCACAACTGGAGTATTGTGTCCAGTTCTGGGCACCGCACTTTAGGAAAGATGTGAAGGTCTCAGAGAGGGTGCAGAGGAGATTTACCAGAATGATTCCAGGGATGAGGGACTTTAGTTCCGTGGACAGACTGGAGAAGCTGGGGTTGTTCTCCTTGGAACAGAGACGGTCGCGAGGAGATTTGATCGAGGGGTTCAAAATCATGAGGGGTCCAGACAGAGTAGATAGAGAGAAACTCTTCGCATTGGCGGAAGGGTCAAGGACCAGAGGACACAGATTTAAGGTGATTGGCAAAAGAACCAAAGGTGAGATGAGGAGAAACTTTTTTCCCCAGCGAGTGGTGAGGATCTGGAATGCACTGCCCGAGGGGGTGGTGGAGGCAGATTCAATCATGGCCTCCAAAAGGCAACTTGATGAATACTTGAAAGGATAAAGTTTGCAGGGCTACGGGGAAAGGACGGGGGAGTGGGACTGGCTGGATTGCTCTTGCAGAGAGCCGGCACGGACTCGATGGCCCGAGTGGCCTCCTTCCGTGTTGTAACCTTTCTGTGATTCGCAGCACAGGCTTGGGGCCTAGCCCGTTGCCCCCACCGCCACTTCCCCGGCAACGGGGCCCAACGTGGCAGGCCTGCTCCCTCCTTGTGGTGCATCCCGATCCTCGCCCCCCTTTGGGACCATCCCAGATCAGGCGTACCTCTGAAGGTTCTGGTCTATCTCCCTCCCTGCCCACCACCGAGGGGAAAGGGACATCCTGAGAATATTACCGTCCTCCAGGTCGTGTTTTAAGCACCTTCCGGCCAGACCGTAACATCCCGGATATTGTGAGGGTCCGGCGGGGGGCGAGGGCGGGGACGGGGGGGTCTCCTCAGTAATGTATCTCTTCACCAAAAGCCTCCATGGAGATGGGCTCCACGAGTGAGAGAGACAGAGGAACTTGCAAGGCAATATGGAGACGATCCAGATGTTTATTGAGGGAACAATTTGCGATCTACAGCTGGCAAGACCAGATAATCGCAACAGTGGCAGCTTCTTGAGAAAAATATAATTCTCAAAAGTATTTATTGAGGATCTCCATCGATTAACGAGGTGACCTGAGCTGAATTTATCCCATTTTGTCCCAGTTGCCCCATTTTCGGCCGAGGGCCTCTCTTTGCTTCCGAGGCCTCCATTGATTAAATTGGTTTCAATCCTCACCGGTCAAAATTCGTCCCATTCTGGCCGACTGCGGGTTTCCTTCAGTTGACGGTCGTTGTAACGAGGGTATCTCAAGAACCGGACGAGACTTTCACTGAATTTGCTGCTTTCATCGTCTGCCCCGTTCCATCGGGTTTATCGAACACTCGGATCCTCAAATCTCCTCACACCCGTTCCCTCTCCCCCCTCGCTCTCGGGCGACGCCAGGATCTCCCGTCCCGCTTGCCGTGGGGGGGAGAGAGGGGGTAGCGGAGTCGGGGAGGGGGGCGGTCTCTCGCCAGGTGAAAGCACCCTATCCCCCTTCCCCCACCGCCCCTGACCAGCACGAGCGGAGTCTGGCCCGGACTGGGCTGGACTGGGTGGATGGGGACGTTGGCCCGGGCATCGGCCAGTGGCGACGTTGGCCAGATGTCGTGCTCCCCTGACCTTTGCTCCCTGACCCAAGGCGAGTGGGAAGTGGTGTCCCCCAGGGCTCGGTGCTGGGACCTCTCTTGCTCACCACTGACATCGACCATTTGGACTCGGGGACGGGGAGTGCGATTTCACAATCGGGGGGGTGGAGTTAATACACAAGAATGGGTCGAAACACAAGAGAACTTTAATAAAGGGACAGAATGGGCGTGGAATTGGGAAATGAATTTCAATGTGGATGAGTGGGAGGTGGTATATTTTGGTTCGAAGAACGAGGAGGCCACATACTGCTTGGAGAATAAGAGTCTAAATGGGGGAGAGGGGCAGAGGGATCTGGGGGGACAGATACACAAATCACCAAAAGTAGAGACGCAGGTTAATAAGGACATTAAAAAAAGGCAAATCAAACACTGGGGTTCATTTCGAGAGGGATGGAATTGAAAAGCAGAAAAGTTATGTTAAACTTGTATAGAACCTTGGTTAGACCACACTTGGAGCACTGTGCACAGTTCTGGTCTCCATATTACACACCTCACTGTAACACACTGATATAACACACCCCTCGCTGCAACACTCTGACATAACGCACCCCTCACTGTAACACACTGATACAACACACCCCTCACTGTAACACACTGATATAACACACCCCTCACTGTAACACTCTGATATAACACACCCCTCGCTGTAGCACTCTGATATAACACACGCCTCACTGTAACACTCTGATATAACACACCCCTCATTGTAACACTCTGATATAACACACCCCTCACTGTAACACTCTGATATAACACACCCCTCACTGTAACACTCTGATATAACACACCCCTCACTGTAACACACTGATATAACACACCCCTCACTGTAACACACTGATATAACACACCCCTCACTGTAACACACTGATATAACACACCCCTCACTGTAACACTCTGATATAACACACCCCTCACTGTAACACTCTGATATAACACACCCCTCACTGTAACACTCTGATACAACACACCCCTCACTGTAACACTCTGATATAACACACCCCTCACTGTAACACTCTGATATAACACACCCCTCACTGTAACACTCTGATATAACACACCCCTCGCTGTAACACACTGATATAACACACCCCTCGCTGTAACACTCTGATATAACACACCCCTCACTGTAACACTCTGATATAACACACCCCTCACTGTAACACTCTGATATAACACACCCCTCACTGTAACACACTGATATAACACACCCCTCACTGTAACACTCTGATATAACACACCCCTCACTGTAACACTCTGATATAACACACCCCTCACTGTAACACTCTGATATAACACACCCCTCGCTGTAACACACTGATATAACACACCCCTCACTGTAACACTCTGATATAACACACCCCTCACTGTAACACACTGATATAACACACCCCTCACTGTAACACTCTGATATAACACACCCCTCGCTGTAACACTCTGATATAACACACCCCTCACTGTAACACACTGATATAACAGACCCCTCACTGTAACACACTGATATAACACACCCCTCACTGTAACACTCTGATATAACACACCCCTCACTGTAACACTCTGATACAACACACCCCTCACTGTAACACTCTGATACAACACACCCCTCACTGTAACACTCTGATATAACACACCCCTCACTGTAACACTCTGATATAACACACCCCTCGCTGTAACACACATATATATCACACCCCTCGCTGTAACACTCTGATATAACACACCCCTCGCTGTAACACTCTGATATAACACACCCCTCGCTGTAACACTCTGATATAACACACCCCTCACTGTAACACACTGATATAACACACCCCTCACTGTAACACTCTGATATAACACACCCCTCACTGCAACACACTGATATAACACACCCCTCACTGTAACACTCTGATATAACACACCCCTCGCTGTAACACTCTGATATAACACACCCCTCGCTGTAACACTCTGATATAACACACCCCTCGCTGTAACACTCTGATATAACACACCCCTCCCTGTAACACTCTGATATAACACACCCCTCACTGTAACACTCTGATATAACACACCCCTCACTGTAACACTCTGATATAACACACCCCTCACTGTAACACTCTGATATAACACACCCCTCACTGTAACACTCTGATATAACACACCCCTCACTGTAACACTCTGATATAACACACCCCTCGCTGTAACACTCTGATATAACACACCCCTCGCTGCAACACTCTGATATAACACACCCCTCGCTGTAACACTCTGATATAACACACCCCTCGCTGTAACACTCTGATATAACACACCCCTCGCTGTAACACTCTGATATAACACACCCCTCACTGTCACACTGATATAACACACCCCTCACTGTAACACACTGATATAACACACCCCTCACTGTAACACTCTGATATAACACACCCCTCACTGTAACACACTGATATAACACACCCCTCACTGTAACACTGATATAACACACCCCTCACTGTAACACTCTGATATAACACACCCCTCACTGTAACACTCTGATATAACACACCCCTCACTGTAACACTCTGATATAACACACCCCTCACTGTAACACTCTGATATAACACACCCCTCACTGTAACACTCTGATATAACACACCCCTCACTGTAACACACTGATATAACACACCCCTCACTGTAACACACTGATATAACACACCCCTCGCTGTAACACTCTGATATAACACACCCCTCGCTGTAACACTCTGATATAACACACCCCTCGCTGTAACACTCTGATATAACACACCCCTCGCTGCAACACTCTGATATAACACACCCCTCCCTGTAACACTCTGATATAACACACCCCTCACTGTAACACTCTGATATAACACACCCCTCAATGTAACAAACTGATATAACACACCCCTCACTGTAACACACTGATATAACACACCCCTCACTGTAACACACTGATATAACACACCCCTCGCTGTAACACTCTGATATAACACACCCCTCGCTGTAACACTCTGATATAACACACCCCTCGCTGTAACACTCTGATATAACACACCCCTCGCTGCAACACTCTGATATAACACACCCCTCCCTGTAACACTCTGATATAACACACCCCTCACTGTAACACTCTGATATAACACACCCCTCAATGTAACAAACTGATATAACACACCCCTCACTGTAACACACTGATATAACACACCCCTCACTGTAACACACTGATATAACACACCCCTCACTGTAACACACTGATATAACACACCCTTCACTGTAACACTCTGATATAACACACCCCTCACTGTAACACACTGATATAACACACCCCTCACTGTAACACTCTGATATAACACACCCCTCACTGTAACACACTGATATAACACACCCCTCGCTGTAACACTCTGATATAACACACCCCTCACTGTAACACACTGATATAACACACCCCTCACTGTAACACTCTGATATAACACACTCCTCACTGTAACACACTGATATAACACACCCCTCACTGTAACACACTGATATAACACACCCCTCACTGTAACACTCTGATATAACACTCCCCTCACTGTAACACACTGATATTACACACCCCTCACTGTAACACACTGATATAACACACCCCTCACTGTAACACTCTGATATAACACACCCCTCACTGTAACACTCTGATATAACACACCCCTCACTGCAACACACTGATATAACACACCCCTTACTGTAACACACTGATATAACACACCCCTCACTGCAACACACTGATATAACACACCCCTCACTGTAACACTCTGATATAACACACCCCTCACTGTAACACTCTGATATAACACACCCCTCACTGTAACACTCTGATATAACACACCCCTCACTGTAACACTCTGATATAACACACCCCTCACTGTAACACTCTGATATAACACACCCCTCGCTGTAACACTCTGATATAACACACCCCTCACTGTAACACTCTGATATAACACACCCCTCACTGTAACACTCTGATATAACACACCCCTCACTGTAACACTCTGATATAACACACCCCTCACTGTAACACACTGATATAACACACCCCTCACTGTAACACTCTGATATAACACACCCCTCACTGTAACACTCTGATATAACACACCCCTCACTGTAACACACTGATATAACACACCCCTCACTGTAACACTCTGATATAACACACCCCTCACTGTAACACTCTGATATAACACACCCCTCACTGTAACAAACTGATATAACACACCCCTCACTGTAACACTCTGATATAACACACCCCTCACTGTAACACTCTGATATAACACACCCCTCACTGTAACACACTGATATAACACACCCCTCACTGTAACACTCTGATATAACACACCCCTCACTGTAACAAACTGATATAACACACCCCTCACTGTAACACTCTGATATAACACACCCCTCACTGTAACACACTGATATAACACACCCCTCACTGTAACACACTGATATAACACACCCCTCACTGTAACACACTGATATAACAGACCCATCACTGTAACACTCTGATATAACACACCCCTCTCTGTAACACTCTGATATAACACACCCCTCACTGTAACACACTGATATAACACACCCCTCACTGTAACACTCTGATATAACACACCCCTCACTGTAACACACTGATATAACACACCCCTCACTGTAACACTCTGATATAACACACCCCTCACTGTAACACTCTGATATAACACACCCCTCACTGTAACACACTGATATAACACACCCCTCGCTGTAACACTCTGATATAACACACCCCTCACTGTAACACACTGATATAACACACCCCTCGCTGTAACACTCTGATATAACACACCCCTCACTGTAACACTCTGATATAACACACCCCTCACTGTAACACACTGATATAACACACCCCTCACTGTAACACACTGATATAACACACCCCTCACTGTAACACTCTGATATAACACACCCCTCACTGTAACACTCTGATATAACACACCCCTCACTGTAACACACTGATATAACACACCCCTCACTGTAACACACTGATATAACACACCCCTCACTGTAACACACTGATATAACACACCCCTCACTGTAACACTCTGATATAACACACCCCTCACTGTAACACTCTGATATAACACACCCCTCACTGTAACAAACTGATATAACACACCCCTCACTGTAACACTCTGATTTCACACACCCCTCACTGTAACACTCTGATATAACACACCCCTCACTGTAACACACTGATATAACACACCCCTCACTGTAACACTCTGATATAACACACCCCTCACTGTAACAAACTGATATAACACACCCCTCACTGTAACACTCTGATATAACACACCCCTCACTGTAACACACTGATATAACACACCCCTCACTGTAACACACTGATATAACACACCCCTCACTGTAACACACTGATATAACAGACCCATCACTGTAACACTCTGATATAACACACCCCTCTCTGTAACACTCTGATATAACACACCCCTCACTGTAACACACTGATATAACACACCCCTCACTGTAACACTCTGATATAACACACCCCTCACTGTAACACACTGATATAACACACCCCTCACTGTAACACTCTGATATAACACACCCCTCACTGTAACACTCTGATATAACACACCCCTCACTGTAACACACTGATATAACACACCCCTCGCTGTAACACTCTGATATAACACACCCCTCACTGTAACACACTGATATAACACACCCCTCGCTGTAACACTCTGATATAACACACCCCTCACTGTAACACTCTGATATAACACACCCCTCACTGTAACACACTGATATAACACACCCCTCACTGTAACACACTGATATAACACACCCCTCACTGTAACACTCTGATATAACACACCCCTCACTGTAACACTCTGATATAACACACCCCTCACTGTAACACACTGATATAACACACCCCTCACTGTAACACACTGATATAACGCACCCCTCACTGTAACACTCTGATATAACACACCGCTCACTATAACACACTGATATAACACACCCCTCACTGTAACACACTGATATAACGCACCCCTCACTGTAACACTCTGATATAACACACCCCTCACTGTAACACTCTGATATAACGCACCCCTCACTGTAACACTCTGATATAACACACCCCTCACTGTAACACTCTGATATAACACACCCCTCACTGTAACACTCTGATATAACACACCCCTCAATGTAACACTCTGATATAACACGCCCCTCACTGCAACACACTGATATAACACACCCCTCACTGTAACACACTGATATAACGCACCCCTCACTGTAACACTCTGATATAACACACCGCTCACTATAACACACTGATATAACACACCCCTCACTGTAACACACTGATATAACGCACCCCTCACTGTAACACTCTGATATAACACACCCCTCACTGTAACACTCTGATATAACGCACCCCTCACTGTAACACTCTGATATAACACACCCCTCACTGTAACACTCTGATATAACACACCCCTCACTGTAACACTCTGATATAACACACCCCTCACTGTAACACTCTGATATAACACACCCCTCAATGTAACACACTGATATAACACACCCCTCACTGTAACACTCTGATATAACACACCCCTCACTGTAACACTCTGATATAACACACCCCTCACTGTAACACACTGATATAACACACCCCTCACTGTAACACACTGATATAACACACCCCTCACTGTAACACACTGATATAACACACCCCTCACTGTAACACTCTGATATAACACACCCCTCACTGTAACACTCTGATATAACACACCCCTCACTGTAACACACTGATATAACACACCCCTCACTGTAACACACTGATATAACACACCCCTCACTGTAACACACTGATATAACACACCCCTCACTGTAACACTCTGATATAACACACCCCTCACTGTAACACTCTGATATAACACACCCCTCAATGTAACACTCTGATATAACACGCCCCTCACTGCAACACACTGATATAACACACCCCTCACTGTAACACTCTGATATAACACACCCCTCACTGTAACACACTGATATAACACACCCCTCACTGTAACACTCTGATATAACACACCCCTCGCTGTAACACTCTGATATAACACACCCCTCGCTGTAACACTCTGATATAACACACCCCTCACTGTAACACTCTGATATAACACACCCCTCACTGTAACACTCTGATATAACACACCCCTCACTGTAACACACTGATATAACACACCCCTCACTGTAACACACTGATATAACACACCCCTCACTGTAACACTCTGATATAACACACCCCTCACTGTAACACTCTGATATAACACACCCCTCACTGTAACACCTCGGAACCTGGGAACATAGGAACAGGAGTCGGCCATTCAGCCCCTCGTGCCTGCTCCGCCATTTGATAAGATCATGGCTGATCTGTGATCTAACTCCATATACCTGCCTTTGGCCCATATCCCTTAATACCTTTGGTTGCCAAAAAGCCTATCGATCTCAGATTTAAATTGAGCAATTGAGCTGGCATCAATTGCCGTTTGCGGAAGAGAGTTCCAAACTTTTACCACCCTTTGTGTGTAGAAATGTTTTCTAATCTCACTCCTGAAAGGTCTGGCTCTAATTTTTAGACTGTGCCCCCTACTCCTAGAATCCCCAACCAGCGGAAATACTTTCTCTCTATCCACCCTATCTGTTCCCCTTAATATCTTATAAACTTTGATCAGGTCACCCCTTAACCTTCGAAACTCCAGAGAATACAACCCCAATTGGTGTGATCTCTCCTCGTAACTTAACCCTTGAAGTCCTGGTATCATTCTAGTAAACCTACGCTGCACTCCCTCCAAGGCCAATATGTCCTTCCGTGGAGTAAATCGCAGCCTCGGGCCTGCCTGCGCTCTCCACCTCTCGGCAGGGCGGCAGGCCATTGGGAGCCAGCCGCCCTCTTGGCCCAATCTGTCCCCCATGCCAAGGCCGTGGGCCCGGCCAGGGGCCAACGGTCAGCCAGATAAGGCAGTCGTGTAAACTGGACTCCAGATTAGATTTCGAAAGACGCTTTGTGCTGCATCCCTGCCGTCATTGAGAGTGGGGAATGAGGGGGTCCTTATAGAGGGGGATAAGGGACCGAGTGGGGAATGAGAGGGGTCCTTATAGAGGGTATAAGGGACTGAGTGGGGAATGAGAGGGGTCCTTATAGAGGGGTATAAGGGACTGAGTGGGGAATGAGAGGGGTCCTTATAGAGGGGATAAGGGACTGAGTGGGGAATGAGAGGGGTCCTTATAGAGGGGATAAGGGACTGAGTGGGGAATGAGAGGGGTCCTTATAGAGGGGATAAGGGACTGAGTGGGGAATGAGAGGGGTCCTTATAGAGGGGGATAAGGGACTGAGTGGGGAATGAGAGGGGTCCTTATAGAGGGGTATAAGGGACTGAGTGGGGAATGAGAGGGGTCCTTATAGAGGGGATAAGGGACTGAGTGGGGAATGAGAGGGGTCCTTATAGAGGGGGATAAGGGACTGAGTGGGGAATGAGGGGGTCCTTATAGAGGGGGATAAGGGACCGAGTGGGGAATGAGAGGGGTCCTTATCGAGGGGTATAAGGGACTGAGTGGGGAATGAGAGGGGTCCTTATAGAGGGTAAAAGGGACTGAGTGGGGAATGAGAGGGGTCCTTATAGAGGGTATAAGGGACTGAGTGGGGAATGAGAGGGGTCCTTATAGAGGGGGATAATGGACTGAGTGGGGAATGAGAGCGGTCCTTATAGAGGGTATAAGGGACTGAGTGGGGAATGAGGGGGGTCCTTATAGAGGGTATAAGGGACTGAGTGGGGAATGAGAGCGGTCCTTATAGAGGGTATAAGGGACTGAGTGGGGAATGAGGGGGGTCCTTATAGAGGGTATAAGGGACTGAGTGGGGAATGAGAGGGGTCCTTATAGAGGGGTATAAGGGACTGAGTGGGGAATGAGAGGGGTCCTTATAGAGGGGGATAAGGGACTGAGTGGGGAATCAGAGGGGTCCTTATCGAGGGGTATAAGGGACTGAGTGGGGAATGAGTGGGGTCCTTATAGAGGGTATAAGGGACTGAGTGGGGAATGAGAGGGGTCCTTATAGAGGGTATAAGGGACTGAGTGGGGAATGAGAGGGGTCCTTATAGAGGGTATAAGGGACTGAGTGGGGAATGAGAGGGGTCCTTATAGAGGGTATAAGGGACTGAGTGGGGAATGAGAGGGGTCCTTATAGAGGGGGATAAGGGACTGAGTGGGGAATGAGAGGGGTCCTTGTAGAGGGTTATAAGGGACTGAGTGGGGAATGAGAGGGGTCCATATAGAGGGGTATAAGGGACTGAGTGGGGAATGAGAGGGGTCCTTATAGAGGGTATAAGGGACTGAGTGGGGAATGAGAGGGGTCCATATAGAGGGGTGTAAGGGACTGAGTGGGGAATGAGAGGGGTCCTTATAGAGGGGTATAAGGGACTGAGTGGGGAATGAGAGGGGTCCTTATAGAGGGGTATAAGGGACTGAGTGGGGAATGAGAGGGGTCCTTATAGAGGGGATAAGGGACTGAGTGGGGAATGAGAGGGGTCCTTATAGAGGGGGATAAGGGACTGAGTGGGGAATGAGGGGGTCCTTATAGAGGGGGATAAGGGACCGAGTGGGGAATGAGAGGGGTCCTTATAGAGGGGTATAAGGGACTGAGTGGGGAATGAGAGGGGTCCTTATAGAGGGTAAAAGGGACTGAGTGGGGAATGAGAGGGGTCCTTATAGAGGGTATAAGGGACTGAGTGGGGAATGAGAGGGGTCCTTATAGAGGGGGATAAGGGACTGAGTGGGGAATCAGAGGGGTCCTTATCGAGGGGTATAAGGGACTGAGTGGGGAATGAGTGGGGTCCTTATAGAGGGTATAAGGGACTGAGTGGGGAATGAGAGGGGTCCTTATAGAGGGTATAAGGGACTGAGTGGGGAATGAGAGGGGTCCTTATAGAGGGTATAAGGGACTGAGTGGGGAATGAGAGGGGTCCTTATAGAGGGGGATAAGGGACTGAGTGGGGAATGAGAGGGGTCCTTGTGGAGGGTTATAAGGGACTGAGTGGGGAATGAGAGGGGTCCATATAGAGGGGTATAAGGGACTGAGTGTGGAATGAGAGGGGTCCTTATAGAGGGGTATAAGGGACTGAGTGGGGAATGAGAGGGGTCCATATAGAGGGGTATAAGGGACTGAGTTGGGAATGAGAGGGGTCCTTATAGAGGGGTATAAGGGACTGAGTGGGGAATGAGAGGGGTCCTTATAGAGGGGATAAGGGACTGAGTGGGGAATGAGAGGGGTCCTTATAGAGGGGGATAAGGGACTGAGTGGGGAATGAGGGGGTCCTTATAGAGGGGGATAAGGGACCGAGTGGGGAATGAGAGGGGTCCTTATAGAGGGGTATAAGGGACTGAGTGGGGAATGAGAGGGGTCCTTATCGAGGGGTATAAGGGACTGAGTGGGGAATGAGAGGGGTCCTTATAGAGGGTAAAAGGGACTGAGTGGGGAATGAGAGGGGTCCTTATAGAGGGTATAAGGGACTGAGTGGGGAATGAGAGGGGTCCTTATAGAGGGGGATAAGGGACTGAGTGGGGAATGAGAGCGGTCCTTATAGAGGGTATAAGGGACTGAGTGGGGAATGAGGGGGGTCCTTATAGAGGGTATAAGGGACTGAGTGGGGAATGAGAGCGGTCCTTATAGAGGGTATAAGGGACTGAGTGGGGAATGAGGGGGGTCCTTATAGAGGGTATAAGGGACTGAGTGGGGAATGAGAGAGGTCCTTATAGAGGGGTATAAGGGACTGAGTGGGGAATGAGAGGGGTCCTTATAGAGGGGTATAAGGGACTGAGTGGGGAATGAGAGGGGTCCTTATAGAGGGGTATAAGGGACTGAGTGGGGAATGAGAGGGGTCCTTATAGAGGGGGATAAGGGACTGAGTGGGGAATCAGAGGGGTCCTTATCGAGGGGTATAAGGGACTGAGTGGGGAATGAGTGGGGTCCTTATAGAGGGTATAAGGGACTGAGTGGGGAATGAGAGGGGTCCTTATAGAGGATATAAGGGACTGAGTGGGGAATGAGAGGGGTCCTTATAGAGGGTATAAGGGACTGAGTGGGGAATGAGAGGGGTCCTTCTAGAGGGGGATAAGGGACTGAGTGGGGAATGAGAGGGGTCCTTATAGAGGGTTATAAGGGACTGTGTGGGGAATGAGAGTGGTCCATATAGAGGGGTATAAGGGACTGAGTGGGGAATGAGAGGGGTCCTTATAGAGGGGTATAAGGGACTGAGTGGGGAATGAGAGGGGTCCATATAGAGGGGTATAAGGGACTGAGTGGGGAATGAGAGGGGTCCTTATAGAGGAGTATAAGGGACTGAGTGGGGAATGAGAGGGGTCCATATAGAGGGATATAAGGGACTGAGTGGGGAATGAGAGGGGTCCTTATAGAGGGTATAAGGGACTGAGTGGGGAATGAGAGGGGTCCTTATAGAGGGTATAAGGGACTGAGTGGGGAATGAGAGGGGTCCTTATAGAGGGGTATAAGGGACTGAATGGGGAATGAGAGGGGTCCTTATAGAGGGGTATAAGGGACTGAGTGGGGAATGAGAGGGGTCCTTGTCGAGGGGGATAAGGGACTGAGTGGGGAATGAGAGGGGTCCTTATAGAGGGTACAAGGGACTGAGTGGGGAATGAGAGGGGTCCTTATAGAGGGTATAAGGGACTGAGTGGGGAATGAGAGGGGTCCTTATAGAGGGTATAAGGGACTGAGTGGGGAATGAGAGGGGTCCTTATAGAGGGGGATAAGGGACTGAGTGGGGAATGAGAGGGGTCCTTATAGAGGGTATAAGGGACTGAGTGGGGAATGAGAGGGGTCCATATAGAGGGGTATAAGGGACTGAGTGGGGAATGAGAGGGGTCCTTATAGAGGGGTATAAGGGACTGAGTGGGGAATGAGAGGGGTCCTTATAGAGGGGTATAAGGGACTGAGTGGGGAATGAGAGGGGTCCTTATAGAGGGTTATAAGGGACTGAGTGGGGAATGAGAGGGGTCCATATAGAGGGGTATATGGGACTGAGTGGGGAATGAGAGGGGTCCATATAGAGGGGTATAAGGGACTGAGTGGGGAATGAGAGGGGTCCTTATCGAGGGGTATAAGGGACTGAGTGGGGAATGAGAGGGGTCCTTATAGAGGGTAAAAGGGACTGAGTGGGGAATGAGAGGGGTCCTTATAGAGGGTATAAGGGACTGAGTGGGGAATGAGAGGGGTCCTAAAAGAGGGGGATAAGGGACTGAGTGGGGAATGAGAGCGGTCCTTATAGAGGGTATAAGGGACTGAGTGGGGAATGAGGGGGGTCCTTATAGAGGGTATAAGGGACTGAGTGGGGAATGAGAGCGGTCCTTATAGAGGGTATAAGGGACTGAGTGGGGAATGAGGGGGGTCCTTATAGAGGGTATAAGGGACTGAGTGGGGAATGAGAGAGGTCCTTATAGAGGGGTATAAGGGACTGAGTGGGGAATGAGAGGGGTCCTTATAGAGGGGTATAAGGGACTGAGTGGGGAATGAGAGGGGTCCTTATAGAGGGGTATAAGGGACTGAGTGGGGAATGAGAGGGGTCCTTATAGAGGGGGATAAGGGACTGAGTGGGGAATCAGAGGGGTCCTTATCGAGGGGTATAAGGGACTGAGTGGGGAATGAGTGGGGTCCTTATAGAGGGTATAAGGGACTGAGTGGGGAATGAGAGGGGTCCTTATAGAGGGTATAAGGGACTGAGTGGGGAATGAGAGGGGTCCTTATAGAGGGTATAAGGGACTGAGTGGGGAATGAGAGGGGTCCTTCTAGAGGGGGATAAGGGACTGAGTGGGGAATGAGAGGGGTCCTTATAGAGGGTTATAAGGGACTGTGTGGGGAATGAGAGTGGTCCATATAGAGGGGTATAAGGGACTGAGTGGGGAATGAGAGGGGTCCTTATAGAGGGGTATAAGGGACTGAGTGGGGAATGAGAGGGGTCCATATAGAGGGGTATAAGGGACTGAGTGGGGAATGAGAGGGGTCCTTATAGAGGGGTATAAGGGACTGAGTGGGGAATGAGAGGGGTCCATATAGAGGGATATAAGGGACTGAGTGGGGAATGAGAGGGGTCCTTATAGAGGGTATAAGGGACTGAGTGGGGAATGAGAGGGGTCCTTATAGAGGGTATAAGGGACTGAGTGGGGAATGAGAGGGGTCCTTATAGAGGGGTATAAGGGACTGAATGGGGAATGAGAGGGGTCCTTATAGAGGGGTATAAGGGACTGAGTGGGGAATGAGAGGGGTCCTTGTCGAGGGGGATAAGGGACTGAGTGGGGAATGAGAGGGGTCCTTATAGAGGGTACAAGGGACTGAGTGGGGAATGAGAGGGGTCCTTATAGAGGGTATAAGGGACTGAGTGGGGAATGAGAGGGGTCCTTATAGAGGGTATAAGGGACTGAGTGGGGAATGAGAGGGGTCCTTATAGAGGGGGATAAGGGACTGAGTGGGGAATGAGAGGGGTCCTTATAGAGGGTATAAGGGACTGAGTGGGGAATGAGAGGGGTCCATATAGAGGGGTATAAGGGACTGAGTGGGGAATGAGAGGGGTCCTTATAGAGGGGTATAAGGGACTGAGTGGGGAATGAGAGGGGTCCTTATAGAGGGGTATAAGGGACTGAGTGGGGAATGAGAGGGGTCCTTATAGAGGGTTATAAGGGACTGAGTGGGGAATGAGAGGGGTCCATATAGATGGGTATAAGGGACTGAGTGGGGAATGAGAGGGGTCCATATAGAGGGGTATAAGGGACTGAGTGGGGAATGAGAGGGGTCCTTATAGAGGGTATAAGGGAATGAGCGGGGTCCTTTTTGAGGGTATAAGGGACTGAGTGGGGAATGAGAGGGGTCCTTATAGAGGGTATAAGGGACTGAGTGGGGAATGAGAGGGGTCCTTATAGAGGGTATAAGGGACTGAGTGGGGAATGAGAGGGGTCCTTATAGAGGGTATAAGGGACTGAGTGGGGAATGAGAGGGGTCCTTATAGAGGGGTATAAGGGACTGAGTGGGGAATGAGAGGGGTCCATATAGAGGGATATAAGGGACTGAGTGGGGAATGAGAGGGGTCCTTATAGAGGGTATAAGGGACTGAGTGGGGAATGCGAGGGGTCCTTATAGAGGGTATAAGGGACTGAGTGGGGAATGAGAGGGGTCCTTATAGAGGGGTATAAGGGACTGAATGGGGAATGAGAGGGGTCCTTATAGAGGGGTATAAGGGACTGAGTGGGGAATGAGAGGGGTCCTTGTCGAGGGGGATAAGGTACTGAGTGGGGAATGAGAGGGGTCCTTATAGAGGGTACAAGGACTGAGTGGGGAATGAGAGGGGTCCTTATAGAGGGTATAAGGGACTGAGTGGGGAATGAGAGGGGTCCTTATAGAGGGTATAAGGACTGAGTGGGGAATGAGAGGGGTCCTTATAGAGGGGGATAAGGGACTGAGTGGGGAATGAGAGGGGTCCTTATAGAGGGTATAAGGGACTGAGTGGGGAATGAGAGGGGTCCATATAGAGGGGTATAAGGGACTGAGTGGGGAATGAGAGGGGTCCTTATAGAGGGGTATAAGGGACTGAGTGGGGAATGAGAGGGGTCCTTATAGAGGGGTATAAGGGACTGAGTGGGGAATGAGAGGGGGTCCTTATAGAGGGTTATAAGGGACTGAGTGGGGAATGAGAGGGGTCCATATAGAGGGTATAAGGGACTGAGTGGGGAATGAGAGGGGTCCATATAGAGGGGTATAAGGGACTGAGTGGGGAATGAGAGGGGTCCTTATAGAGGGTATA
>NW_027138999.1:0-5000 GCF_035084215.1 Heptranchias perlo | reverse complement strand
GTTCTGGTTGGGTGCGTACAGCTTTGTTCACCCATTTCTCTCTCTCTCTCTCTCTCTAATCCTCTCCCTTTAATCTCAGGCTCAGTCTCGTGTGCAGACCAGCGCTGGGATGGCAGGGGTCCCGGGACAGGTGTACCTGGTAACCGGGGGCTGTGGCTTCCTCGGGAGACATCTGGTGAAGATGCTGGTGGAAGCGGGGAGGAAATCTCGGAGATAAGAGTCTTTGACCTGCACCTCGCTGGAGAGCTGGAGACCCTGAGCACAGGTAACGGAGCAGGTCCCCGCCGTGGGATAAGGACCCACTCCTATCTGGGTTAATGCTCTCTCTCTCTCCGTCCCTCTCTCTCTCTCTCTCTCTCTCTCTCACTCTGTCTCTCTCTCTCTCTCTCGGTCCCTCTCTCTCTCTCTCTCCGTCCCTCTCTCTCTCTCTCTCTCCGTCCCTCTCTCTCTCTCTCTCTCCGTCCCTCTCTCTCTCTCTCTCTCCGTCCCTCTCTCTCTCTCTCTCACTCTGTCTCTCTCTCTCTCACACTCTCCGTCCCACTCTCGCTCTCAGTCTCTCTGTTTGTCTCTCTCTCTCTCTCTCTCTATCTCTCGCGCTCTGTCTCTCTGTCACTCCCGTTATGTTTAATCTCTTTTGCAACTTATTTTGTCCTTTGTGACCTTGGAGCTGATTCTCTCAGTCTGTCTCTCTCCCCCCCTCTCTGAGTCAGAAGGTTGAGGGTTCGAGCCCCACACACACTCCAGAGACTCGAGCCCCGTAATCCAGGCCCGACATTCCCCGGCTGCCCAGTACTGAGGGAGCGCCGCACTGTCGGAGGGTCGGTACTGAGGGAGCGCCGCACTGTCGGAGGGTCAGTACTGAGGGAGCGCCGCACTGTCGGAGGGTCGGTACTGAGGGAGCGCCGCACTGTCGGAGGGTCGGTACTGAGGGAGCGCCGCACTGTCGGAGGGTCGGTACTGAGGGAGCGCCGCACTGTCGGAGGGTCGGTACTGAGGGAGCGCCGCACTGTCGGAGGGTCGGTACTGAGGGAGCGCCGCACAGTCGGAGGGTCGGTACTGAGGGAGCGCCGCACTGTCGGAGTGTCGGTACTGAGGGAGCGCCGCACTGTCGGAGGGTCAGTACTGAGGGAGCGCCGCACTGTCGGAGTGTCGGTACTGAGGGAGCGCCGCACTGTCGGAGGTGCCGTCTTTTGGCTGAGACGTTAAACCGAGGGCCCCGTCTGCCCCTCTCAGGTGGGTGTAAAAGATCCCACGGCCCACTATTGAAGAAGAGCAGGGGGGAGTTCTCCCCGGTGTCCTGGGCCCCGATATTTATCCCTCAACCAACATCACTAAAAAAAAAACAGATGATCCGGGTCATTCTCACATTGCTGTTTGTGGGATCTTGCTGTGCGCAAATTGTCTGCTGCGTTTCCCACATTACAACAGTGACCTCACCTCAATAAAGTCTTTCATGGGCTGTGAAACACTTTGGGACGTCCTGTGGTGGTGAAAGGGGCTGGAGAATTGGGAGTGAGTTCTCTCTCTCCCTCTTTCTTTGTGTCCCTGTCGAATGACCTTTCTCCCTCAATTACACTCGGTACGAGGGGCACTGTTGAGGGACGGACACAAAGGAGCATGAGTTCAAATCCTCACTCGACACGGTCAATGAACTCAGAAATATCTCAACTGGTTAGCAAACCAAAACATCACGTGCAGCACACAGTGGGTAAAAGGGAACGATTCACTCCTGTCTGGTACTGTACGGCCCCGTGTGTGTCTCAGTGTCAGCTCCTGTACATTGTACAGTACACAGTGGGTAAAAGGGAACGATTCACTCCTGTCTGGGACTGTACGGCCCCGTGTGTGTCTCAGTGTCAGCTCCTGTACATTGTACAGTACACAGTGGGTAAAAGGAACGATTCACTCCTGTCTGGGACTGTACGGCCCCGTGTGTGTCTCAGTGTCAGCTCCTGTACATTGTACAGTACACAGTGGGTAAAAGGGAACGATTCACTCCTGTCTGGGACTGTACGGCCCGTGTGTGTCTCAGTGTCAGCTCCTGTACATTGTACAGTACACAGTGGGTAAAAGGGAACGATTCACTCCTGTCTGGGACTGTACGGCCCCGTGTGTGTCTCAGTGTCAGCTCCTGTACATTGTACAGTACACAGTGGGTAAAAGGGAACGATTCACTCCTGTCTGGGACTGTACGGCCCCGTGTGTGTCTCAGTGTCAGCTCCTGTACATTGTACAGTACACAGTGGGTAAAAGGGAACGATTCACTCCTGTCTGGGACTGTACGGCCCGTGTGTGTCTCAGTGTCAGCTCCTGTACATTGTACAGTACACAGTGGGTAAAAGGGAACGATTCACTCCTGTCTGGGACTGTACGGCCCCGTGTGTGTCTCAGTGTCAGCTCCTGTACATTGTACAGTACACAGTGGGTAAAAGGGAACGATTCACTCCTGTCTGGGACTGTACGGCGCCGTGTGTGTCTCAGTGTCAGCTCCTGTACATTGTACAGTACACAGTGGGTAAAAGGGAACGATTCACTCCTGTCTGGGACTGTACGGCCCGTGTGTGTCTCAGTGTCAGCTCCTGTACATTGTACAGTACACAGTGGGTAAAAGGGAACGATTCACTCCTGTCTGGTACTGTACGGCCCCGTGTGTGTCTCAGTGTCAGCTCCTGTACATTGTACAGTACACAGTGGGTAAAAGGGAACGATTCACTCCTGTCTGGGACTGTACGGCCCCGTGTGTGTCTCAGTGTCAGCTCCTGTACATTGTACAGTACACAGTGGGTAAAAGGGAACGATTCACTCCTGTCTGGGACTGTACGGCCCCGTGTGTGTCTCAGTGTCAGCTCCTGTACATTGTACAGTACACAGTGGGTAAAAGGGAACGATTCACTCCTGTCTGGGACTGTACGGCCCCGTGTGTGTCTCAGTGTCAGCTCCTGTACATTGTACAGTACACAGTGGGTAAAAGGGAACGATTCACTCCTGTCTGGGACTGTACGGCCCCGTGTGTGTCTCAGTGTCAGCTCCTGTACATTGTACAGTACACAGTGGGTAAAAGGGAACGATTCACTCCTGTCTGGGACTGTACGGCCCCGTGTGTGTCTCAGTGTCAGCTCCTGTACATTGTACAGTACACAGTGGGTAAAAGGGAACGATTCACTCCTGTCTGGGACTGTACGGCCCCGTGTGTGTCTCAGTGTCAGCTCCTGTACATTGTACAGTACACAGTGGGTAAAAGGGAACGATTCCCTCCTGTCTGGGACTGTACGGCCCCGTGTGTGTCTCAGTGTCAGCTCCTGTACATTGTACAGTACACAGTGGGTAAAAGGGAACGATTCACTCCTGTCTGGGACTGTACGGCCCCGTGTGTGTCTCAGTGTCAGCTCCTGTACATTGTACAGTACACAGTGGGTAAAAGGGAACGATTCACTCCTGTCTGGGACTGTACGGCCCCGTGTGTGTCTCAGTGTCAGCTCCTGTACATTGTACAGTACACAGTGGGTAAAAGGGAACGATTCACTCCTGTCTGGGACTGTACGGCCCCGTGTGTGTCTCAGTGTCAGCTCCTGTACATTGTACAGTACACAGTGGGTAAAAGGGAACGATTCACTCCTGTCTGGGACTGTACGGCCCCGTGTGTGTCTCAGTGTCAGCTCCTGTACATTGTACAGTACACAGTGGGTAAAAGGGAACGATTCACTCCTGTCTGGGACTGTACGGCCCCGTGTGTGTCTCAGTGTCAGCTCCTGTACATTGTACAGTACACAGTGGGTAAAAGGGAACGATTCACTCCTGTCTGGGACTGTACGGCCCCGTGTGTGTCTCAGTGTCAGCTCCTGTACATTGTACAGTACACAGTGGGTAAAAGGGAACGATTCACTCCTGTCTGGGACTGTACGGCCCGTGTGTGTCTCAGTGTCAGCTCCTGTACATTGTACAGTACACAGTGGGTAAAAGGGAACGATTCACTCCTGTCTGGGACTGTACGGCCCCGTGTGTGTCTCAGTGTCAGCTCCTGTACATTGTACAGTACACAGTGGGTAAAAGGGAACGATTCACTCCTGTCTGGGACTGTACGGCCCCGTGTGTGTCTCAGTGTCAGCTCCTGTACATTGTACAGTACACAGTGGGTAAAAGGGAACGATTCACTCCTGTCTGGGACTGTACGGCCCCGTGTGTGTCTCAGTGTCAGCTCCTGTACATTGTACAGTACACAGTGGGTAAAAGGGAACGATTCACTCCTGTCTGGGACTGTACGGCCCCGTGTGTGTCTCAGTGTCAGCTCCTGTACATTGTACAGTACACAGTGGGTAAAAGGGAACGATTCACTCCTGTCTGGGACTGTACGGCCCCGTGTGTGTCTCAGTGTCAGCTCCTGTACATTGTACAGTACACAGTGGGTAAAAGGGAACGATTCACTCCTGTCTGGGACTGTACGGCCCGTGTGTGTCTCAGTGTCAGCTCCTGTACATTGTACAGTACACAGTGGGTAAAAGGGAACGATTCACTCCTGTCTGGGACTGTACGGCCCCGTGTGTGTCTCAGTGTCAGCTCCTGTACATTGTACAGTACACAGTGGGTAAAAGGGAACGATTCACTCCTGTCTGGGACTGTACGGCCCCGTGTGTGTCTCAGTGTCAGCTCCTGTACATTGTACAGTACACAGTGGGTAAAAGGGAACGATTCACTCCTGTCTGGGACTGTACGGCCCCGTGTGTGTCTCAGTGTCAGCTCCTGTACATTGTACAGTACACAGTGGGTAAAAGGGAACGATTCACTCCTGTCTGGGACTGTACGGCCCCGTGTGTGTCTCAGTGTCAGCTCCTGTACATTGTACAGTACACAGTGGGTAAAAGGGAACGATTCACTCCTGTCTGGGACTGTACGGCACCGTGTGTGTCTCAGTGTCAGCTCCTGTACATTGTACAGTACACAGTGGGTAAAAGGGAACGATTCACTCCTGTCTGGGGTCTGTACGGCCCCGTGTGTGTCTCAGT
>NW_027138998.1:0-27414 GCF_035084215.1 Heptranchias perlo | reverse complement strand
ACAGCTGCTGTAAATGTCATTTGTTTATTGTGTTGTAAAAGATAGTGGAGTTGGAACAATAAAATGTAAATTATTCTGCTGTGGCTGCGATCAGATTGCCTCAGTGGACACTCTGTGTCTCTCTGTAAAAGAAGATATTTATTTTTTGTTCTCCTCAATGTCTTTTTCCACATTTCTCTTCTTCTCGGTCTTTATCCACAGATCTCGTGTCCTCCGTCCTCATCCCACGGAGACGCTCCCCACCCACACTGGTGAACAGCAAGACCCACCCTCTGCCCACATACAGACACACACAGACACTGACACACAGACACACACAGACACTGACATACAGACACACACAGACACTGACACACACTGACATACAGATACACACAGACACTGACATACAGATACACACAGACACTGACATACAGACACACACAGACACTGACACACACTGACATACTGACACACACAGACACTGACATACAGACACACACAGACACTGACACACACAGACACTGACATACAGATACACACAGACACTGACATACAGATACACACAGACACTGACATACAGACACACACAGACACTGACGCACTGACACACACACAAAAAGACACAAAGGCACACACAGAGAGTCTCACTGGGTGTATGGGGAGAGATTAGAGTCTCACTGGGTGTATGGGGAGAGATTAGAGTCTCACTGGGTGTCTGGGGCGATGTTGGAGACTCACTGGGTGTTTGGGGAGAGATTAGAGTCTCACTGGGTGTTTGGGGAGAGATTAGGGTCTCACTGGTGTATGGGGAGAGATTAGAGACTCACTGGGTGTCTGGGGCGATGTTGGAGACTCACTGGGTGTCTGGGGCGATGTTGGAGACTCACTGGGTGTTTGGGGAGAGATTAGGGTCTCACTGGTGTATAGGGCGATGTTGGAGTCAGGCTGTGTTTGTGTGAAATTTTATTCGTAGTTTTATTATTTTTTCAGTGGGTGTTCAGTTGTAAAATTCCACATTTGTTTCCTGGCAACCGATACTGGATAAAAGGCCCATGGCTGTTTAGCATCCGGTGTGTGGAATGAAAGTAGGAACACTCCTCAAGGGGAGAGTGTATTCTCTCCGTCACACTGATTTTCCCTCTAAAAATGTCTCATATTTTTAGCCGAACTGCACTCGATCCTTGTTTACATAATCACCCTACAAAATAATCCACCTTCTAAACACAGCCTCACAACCAACGCAAGTGTTATAACTGATGTGAGATGATGGGGAGATTGTTCTAGATTGCTGCTCTTCATCCAGATGTCTGTCCCCTGGGAGCATGGATCGGGCCAGGTCCGAATTCCTGACCCGGGCTCCCCGGGAATACACCAGGAACTCTGAGCTGCAAAATTGCCCGTTGTATAACTTGATACACCAGGCAGTTGATGGTTCCTGGGAGGGATGGGATTTTCCTGTCCTGAACTTTTATGTTTCTAAGTCAGTTTTATTTTCTTTAACAGAGTCTCGGATTGATGGACAGAACAGATTCACGGCAGAAGAAGTAAGTGTAATTATGAAAGCTTCACGATGAAATTATGAGCTGCTTTTTGGGGATGGGGCTGTTTGTCTATTGGCTCTGTCTTTTCCCTTTCCTCCCCCTCCTCTTCTTGGGACCATGTCCACAGGTATAAGCTGCCTTCCTATCTGACTAATCTAGTTGAATTTTTTGAGGAGGTCACTATTAAGGTGGATATAGGAGTGTCTGTGGATGTTGTTTATATGGACGTCCAGAAGGCATTTGATAAGGTTCCACACAAAAAATTACTGGCAAAAATGAGAATGCATGGAATTGGAGGTGGCCTTTTGGCTCGGGTTGGAAATTGGTTGGGAGGTAGGAGACAGAGAGTGGGGATAAAGGTCAGGTGCTCTGATTGGTGGGATGTGACAAATGATGTTCCTCAGGGCTCTGTTCCAGGCCCTCAACTTTTCACCATATTTATTAATGATTTGGATAAAGGAATAGAACGCTGTATATCCAAGTTTCCCAAAGTTAGGAGGAATTGTGGTACACAGTTGTGTAGATTGTGTAATTCTTTGAAGAAATAACAGAAAGGATAGATAAGGGTAATGCAGTATTTGGATTTTCAAAAGGCCTTCGATAAGGTACCGCATAGTAGGCCCATGACTAAGGTCAGAGCATGTGGAGTCAGGGGACAGGTAGCAGAATGGATAGCAAGCTGGCTACAAAACAGAAAACAGAGAGTAGGGGTTAAAGGTAGTTACTCAGACTGGCAAAAGGTGGGAAGTGGTGTTCCACAGGGATCAGTGCTGGGACCACTGTTGTTCACCATTTACATAAACGAATTAGATTCGGAAGTACAATTTCAAAATTTGCAGATGACACCAAATTGGGGAGTGTAGTTAATACCGAGGAGGACTGTGACAAAATACAGGAAGACATTAATAAACTTGCAGAATGGGTGTGTAATTGGCAAATGAATTTCAATATAGGTAAGTGTGAGGTGGTAC
The DNA here is from genome assembly GCF_035084215.1 of Heptranchias perlo. Lineage (NCBI taxonomy): Eukaryota > Metazoa > Chordata > Chondrichthyes > Hexanchiformes > Hexanchidae > Heptranchias > Heptranchias perlo. The sequence goes on along the minus strand of NW_027138998.1, from coordinate 24,920 downwards.
ATTGTGGTAGGAAGAATAAGGGGGCCACATACTCCTTGGAAAATAAGAGTCTAATTGGAGTAGAGGAGCAGAGGGATCTGGGGGTACAGATACACAAATCATTAAAGTAGCGACGCAGGTTAATAAGGCCATAAAAAAAGCAAACCAAACACTGGGGTTCATTTCTAGAGGGATAGAATTGAAAAGCAGAGAAGTTATGTTAAACTTGTATAGAACCTCGGTTAGGTCACTTGGAGTATTGAATCATAGAATCATAGAAAGGTTACAGCACAGAAGGAGGCCATTCGGTCCATCGTGCCGATGCCGGCTCTATGCAAGAGCAATCCAGCTAGTCCCACTCCCCCATCTTTTCCCCATGGCCCTGAAAATTTTTTCCCTTCAAGTACTTATCCAGTTCCCTTTTGAAGGCCATGATTGAATCTGTCTCCACCACCCCCTCGGGCAGTGCATTCCAGATCCTAACCACTCGCTGGGTAAAAGTTTTTCCTCATGTCACCTTTGGTTCTTTTGCCAATCACCTTAAATCTGTGTCCTCTGGTTCTTGACCCTTCCGCCAATGGGAACAGTTTCTCTCTATCTACTTTGTCACAGTAAGTGAAGAGATAGTTGAGATAATGGATGGGCTAAAAATTGATAAAGAGGAGGTACTAGAAAGGCTAGCTGTACTTAAAGTAGATAAATCACCCGGTCCGGATGGGAAGCATCCTAGGTTGCTGAGGGAAGTAAGGGTGGAAATTGCGGAGGTACTGGCCATAATCTTCCAAACATCCGTAGATACGGGGGTGGTGCCAGAGGACTGGAGAATTGCAAATGTTACACCCTTGTTCAAAAAAGGGTGTAAGGATAAACCCAGCAACTATAGGCCAGTCAGTTTAACCTCAGTGGTGGGGAAACTTCTAGAAACATTAATCCGGGACAAAATTAACAGTCACTTGGATGAATGTGGATTAATTAGGGAAAGCCAGCACGGATTTGTTAAAGGCAAATCGTGTTTAACCAACTTGATTGAGTTTTTGATGAGGTAACAGAGAGGGTAGATTCGGGCAATGCAGTTGATGTGGTGTATATGGACTTTGAAAAGGCGTTTGACAAAGTGCCACATAATAGGCCTATCAGCAAAATTGAAGCCCATGGAATAAAAGGGGCAGTGGCAGAATGGACATGAAAACTGGCTAAATAACAGGAAACAGAGAGTAGTGGTGAACGGTTATTTTTCGGCCTGGAGGGAGGTGTACAGTGGTGTTCCCCAGGGGTCGGTGCTGGGACCACTGCTTTTTTTGATATATATTAATGACTTGGACTTGGGTGTACAGGGCACAATTTTAAAATTTGCAGATGATACAAAACTTGGAAGGGTAGTGAACAGTGAGGAGGATAGTGATAGACTTCAAGAGGATATAGACAGGCTGGTGGAATGGGCGGACACGTGGCAGATGAAATTTAATGCAGAAAAATGCGAAGTGATACATTTCGGCAATAAGAATGAGGAGAGGCAATATAAACTAGAGGGCACAATTCTAAAAGGGGTACAGGAACAGAGAGACCTGGGGTTATATGTGCACAAATCGTTGAAGGTGGCAGGGCAGGTTGAGAAAGTGGTTAAAAAAGCATACGGGGTCCTGGGCTTTATAAATAGAGGCACAGAGTACAAAAGTATGGAAGTCATGATGAACCTTTATAAAACACTGGTTCAGCCACAACTGGAGTATTGTGTCCAGTTCTGGGCACCGCACTTTAGGAAAGATGTGAAGGCCTTAGAGAGGGTGCAGAAGAGATTTACTAGAATGATTCCAGGGATGAGGGACTTCAGTTATGTGGATAGACTGGAGAAGCTGGGGTTGTTCTCCTTGGAACAGAGACGGTTGCGAGGAGATTTGATCGAGGTGTTCAAAATCATGAAAGGTCAAGACAGAGTAGATAGAGAGAAACTGTCCCCATTGGCGGAAGGGTCGAGAACCAGAGGACATAGATTTAAGGTGATTGGCAAAAGAACCAAAGGTGATATGAGGAAAAACTTTTTTACACAGCGAGTGGTTGGGATCTGGAATGCACTGCCCGAGGGGGTGGTGGAGGGAGATTCAATCATGACCTTCAAAAGGGAACTGGATAAGTACTTGAAGGGAAAAAATTTCCAGGGCTACGGGGACAGGACGGGGGAGTGGGACTAGCTGGATTGCTCTTGCATAGAGCCGGCACGGACTCAACGGGCCGAATGACCTCCTTCCGTGCTGTAACCTTTCCATGATTCTATGATTCTACACTCCTCATGATTTTGAACACTGTGAACAGTTCTGGTCTCCATATTATAGAAAGGATAGAAGGCATTGGAGAGGGTGCAAAAAAGATTCACAAGGATGATACCAGAATTGAGAGGTTATACTTATCAAGAAAGGCTCTTTTCTCTAGAAAAGAGAAGGCTGAGAGCTGACCTAACAGAGGTCTTTAAGATTATGAAAGGGTTTGATAGGGTAGACGCAGAAAAAATGTTTTCACTTGTGGGGGAGTCAAAAACCAGAGGTCATAAATATAAAATAGTCACTAATAAATCTAATGGGGAATTCAGGAGAAAACTTCTTTACCCAGAGAGTGGTGAGAATGTGGAATTGGTTGAGGTGAATAGCACAGATTCATTTAAGGGGAAGCTAGATAAACTCATGAGGGAGAAAGGAATAGAAGGATATGCTGATAGGGTGAGATGAAGTAGGGAGGGAGGAGGCTCGTGTGGAGCATAAACACCGGGATAGACCAGTTGGGCCGAATGGCCTGTTTCTGTGCTGTAGTTTCGATGTAACTCAATGTAGATTGAAGCAGGAAGTTATGAAGGGAGATTGATAGATTAAATGAGTGGGCAAAACTGGGCAGATGGAGTTCAATGTGGGAAAATGTGAGTCCATCCCCTTTGGACCAAAGATAAACCGGAATGTTTTCTTAATGGTGAGAGACTTGGAGCTGGGGAGGAGCAAAGGGTTTTAAGTTCCTGGGTGTGTTTGTGTGTTCCTGTGTGTGTGTTACCTGGGTGTGTGTGTGTGTTCCTGTGTGTGTGTTACCTGGGTGTGTGTTTGTGTGTTCCTGTGTGTGTGTGTGTGTGTGTTCCTGTGTGTGTTCATGTGTTCCTGTGTGTGTTTGTGTATTCCTGGGTGTGTGTGTGTTCCTGGGTGTGTTTGTGTGTTCCTGGATGGTTGTGTGTTCCTGTGTTTGTGTTCCTGTGTGTGTGCTCCTGGGTGTGTGTGTGTGTTCCTGGGTGTGTTTGTGTGTTCCTGGTTGTGTTCATGTGTTCCTGTGTGTGTTTGTGTATTCCTGGGTGTGTTTGTGTGTTCCTGGATGGTTGTGTGTTCCTGTGTTTGTGTTCCTGTGTGTGTGCTCCTGGGTGTGTGTGTGTGTTCCTGGGTGTGTTTGTGTGTTCCTGGTTGTGTTCCTGTGTGCGTGTTCCTGGATGGTTGTGTGTTCCTCTGTGTGTGTTCCTGAGTGTGCGTTCCTGGGTGTGTGTTTGTGTGTTCCTCTGTGTGTGTTCCTGGGTGTGTGTTCCTGTGTGTGTGTTCCTGGGTAGTTGTGTGTTCCTCTGTGTGTGTTCCTGGGTGTGTGTTTGTGTATTCCTGGGTGTGTGTTCCTGGGTGTGTGTTTGTGTGTTCCTGTGTGTGTATTCCTCTGTGTGTGTTCCTGGGTGTGTGTTCCTGTGTGTGTGTTCCTGGGTAGTTGTGTGTTCCTCTGTGTGTGTTCCTGGGTGTGTGTTTGTGTATTCCTGGGTGTGTGTTCCTGGGTGTGTGTTTGTGTGTTCCTGTGTGTGTGTTCCTGGGTGTGTGTTTGTGTGTTCCTGTATGTGCGTTCCTGGGTGTGTGTTTGTGTGTTCCTGTATGTGTGTTCCTGGGTGTGTGTTTGTGTGTTCCTGCGTGTGTGTTCTTGAGTGTGTGTTCCTGTGTGTGTTCCTGGGTGTGTGTTTGTGTGTTCCTGTGTGTGTGTTCCTGGGTGTGTGTTTGTGTGTTCCTGTATGTGCGTTCCTGGGTGTGTGTTTGTGTGTTCCTGTGTGTGTGTTCCTGGGTGTGTGTTTGTGTGTTCCTGGTTGTGTTCCTGTGTGCGTGTTCCTGGATGGTTGTGTGTTCCTCTGTGTGTGTTCCTGAGTGTGCGTTCCTGGGTGTGTGTTTGTGTGTTCCTCTGTGTGTGTTCCTCTGTGTGTGTTCCTGGGTGTGTGTTCCTGTGTGTGTGTTCCTGGGTAGTTGTGTGTTCCTCTGTGTGTGTTCCTGGGTGTGTGTTTGTGTATTCCTGGGTGTGTGTTCCTGGGTGTGTGTTTGTGTGTTCCTGTGTGTGTATTCCTCTGTGTGTGTTCCTGGGTGTGTGTTCCTGTGTGTGTGTTCCTGGGTAGTTGTGTGTTCCTCTGTGTGTGTTCCTGGGTGTGTGTTTGTGTATTCCTGGGTGTGTGTTCCTGGGTGTGTGTGTGTTCCTGGGTGTGTGTTCCTGGGTGTGTGTTTGTGTGTTCCTGTGTGTGTGTTCCTGGGTGTGTGTTTGTGTGTTCCTGTATGTGCGTTCCTGGGTGTGTGTTTGTGTGTTCCTGTATGTGTGTTCCTGGGTGTGTGTTTGTGTGTTCCTGTATGTGTGTTCCTGGGTGTGTGTTTGTGTGTTCCTGCGTGTGTGTTCTTGAGTGTGTGTTCCTGTGTGTGTTCCTGGGTGTGTGTTTGTGTGTTCCTGTGTGTGTGTTCCTGGGTGTGTGTTTGTGTGTTCCTGTGTGTGTGTTCCTGGGTGTGTGTTTGTGTGTTCCTGGTTGTGTTCCTGTGTGCGTGTTCCTGGATGGTTGTGTGTTCCTCTGTGTGTGTTCCTGAGTGTGCGTTCCTGGGTGTGTGTTTGTGTGTTCCTCTGTGTGTGTTCCTCTGTGTGTGTTCCTGGGTGTGTGTTCCTGTGTGTGTGTTCCTGGGTAGTTGTGTGTTCCTCTGTGTGTGTTCCTGGGTGTGTGTTTGTGTATTCCTGGGTGTGTGTTCCTGGGTGTGTGTTTGTGTGTTCCTGTGTGTGTATTCCTCTGTGTGTGTTCCTGGGTGTGTGTTCCTGTGTGTGTGTTCCTGGGTAGTTGTGTGTTCCTCTGTGTGTGTTCCTGGGTGTGTGTTTGTGTATTCCTGGGTGTGTGTTCCTGGGTGTGTGTTTGTGTGTTCCTGGGTGTGTGTTCCTGGGTGTGTGTTTGTGTGTTCCTGTGTGTGTGTTCCTGGGTGTGTGTTTGTGTGTTCCTGTATGTGCGTTCCTGGGTGTGTGTTTGTGTGTTCCTGTATGTGTGTTCCTGGGTGTGTGTTTGTGTGTTCCTGTATGTGTGTTCCTGGGTGTGTGTTTGTGTGTTCCTGCGTGTGTGTTCTTGAGTGTGTGTTCCTGGGTGTGTGTTTGTGTGTTCCTGTGTGTGTGTTCCTGGGTGTGTGTTTGTGTGTTCCTGTGTGTGTGTTCCTGGGTGTGTGTTTGTGTGTTCCTGTATGTGTGTTCCTGGGTGTGTGTTTGTGTGTTCCTGTGTGTGTGTTCCTGGGTGTGTGTTTGTGTGTTCCTGTGTGTGTGTTCCTGGGTGTGTGTTTGTGTGTTCCTGTATGTGCGTTCCTGGGTGTGTGTTTGTGTGTTCCTGTGTGTGTGTTCCTGGGTGTGTGTTTGTGTGTTCCTGTGTGTGTGTTCCTGGGTGTGTGTTCCTGTGTGTCTGTTCCTGGGTGGTTGTGTGTGTGTTCCTGGGTGTGTGTTTGTGTGTTCCTGTGTGTGTGTTCCTGGGTGTGTGTTTGTGTGTTCCTGTGTGTGTGTTCCTGGGTGTGTGTTTGTGTGTTCATGTGTGTGTGTTCCTGTGTGTGTGTTTGTGTGTTCCTATGTGTGTGTTTCTGGGTGTGTGTTCCTGTGTGTGTGTTTGTGTGTTCCTGTGTGTGTGTTCCAGGGTGTGTGTTTGTGTGTTCCTGTGTGTGTGTTCCTGGGTGTGTGTTTGTGTGTTCCTGTGTGTGTGTTTGTGTGTTCCTGTGTGTGTGTTCCTGTGTGTGTGTTTGTGTGTTCCTATGTGTGTGTTCCTGTGTGTGTGTTCCCTGGTGTGTGTTTGTGTGTTCCTGTGTGTGTGTTCCAGGGTGTGTGTTTGTGTGTTCCTGTGTGTGTGTTCCTGGGTGTGTGTTTGTGTGTTCCTGTGTGTGTGTTCCCTGGTGTGTGTTTGTGTGTTCCTGTGTGTGTGTTCCTGTGTGTGTGTTTGTGTGTTCCTATGTGTGTGTTTGTGTGTTCCTGTGTGTGTGTTCCAGGGTGTGTGTTTGTGTGTTCCTGTGTGTGTGTTCCTGGGTGTGTGTTTGTGTGTTCCTGTGTGTGTGTTTGTGTGTTCCTGTGTGTGTGTGTTTGTGTGTTCCTGTGTGTGTGTTCCTGGGTGTGTGTTCCTGTGTGTGTGTTCCTGGGTGTGTGTTTGTGTGTTCCTGTGTGTGTGTGTTTGTGTGTTCCTGTGTGTGTGTTCCTGGGTGTGTGTTCCTGTGTGTGTGTTCCTGGGTGTGTGTTTGTGTGTTCCTGTGTGTGTGTTCCTGTGTGTGTGTTTGTGTGTTCCTATGTGTGTGTTTCTGGGTGTGTGTTTGTGTGTTCCTGTGTGTGTGTTCTTGGGTGTGTGTTTGTGTGTTCCTGTGTGTGTGTTCCTGGGTGTGTGTTTGTGTGTTCCTGGGTGTGTGTTTGTGTGTTCCTGTGAGGGTGTCAGTCAGTGTGTGTATGTCTATGTTTGTCTCTATGTGTTTTGTATCTTTCTGTGTGTCGGATTGTGAACAGTTCCAGTGATTGTATATGGAGCTTCGTTCTCTCCACCTTTGTGTGTTCAGTGACAATCAGACCAACAATTCGCTGCCTGGGGGAGCTTCCTACTCGATTGAGTGTTCCATTTCTCGTCATATTAAGGGACGCTGATACTCGAGTATAATTGCTGCCAAGGGCTGTGTCTCTGTTTATATTCTATCAATTACACGTAACATTTGTTCCCCTCGATGCAGTGCCTTTTACTGTCAGTCTCATCTCAGACTGATTCCAAGGAGTGCAGCTCGATCCACAGTCTTTAACAGTGGGTGGATTGTGAGTAGATTGGGGTACACAGTGAGTAGATTGGGGTACACAGTGAGTAGATTGGGGTAAACAGTGAGTAGATTGGGGTACACAGTGAGTAGAGTGGGATACACAGTGAGTAGAGTGGGGTATACAGTGAGTAGAGTGGGGTACACAGTGAGTAGATTGGGGTAAACAGTGAGTAGATTGGGGTAAACAGTGAGTAGATTGGGGTACACAGTGAGTAGAGTGGGATACACAGTGAGTAGAGTGGGGTATACAGTGAGTAGAGTGGGGTACACAGTGAGTAGATTGGGGTACACAGTGAGTAGAGTGGGATACACAGTGAGTAGATTGGGGTACACAGTGAGTAGAGTGGGGTACACAGTGAGTAGATTGGGATACACAGTGAGTAGAGTGGGGTACACAGTGAGTAGAGTGGGGTACACAGTGAGTAGATTGGGATACACAGTGAGTAGATTGGGGTAAACAGTGAGTAGATTGGGGTAAACAGTGAGTAGAGTGGGGTACACAGTGAGTAGATTGGGGTACACAGTGAGTAGATTGGGATACACAGTGAGTAGATTGGGGTACACAGTGAGTAGATTGGGGTACACAGTGAGTAGAGTGGGATACACAGTGAGTAGAGTGGGGTATACAGTGAGTAGATTGGGGTACACAGTGAGTAGATTGGGATACACAGTGAGTAGATTGGGGTACACAGTGAGTAGATTGGGGTACACAGTGAGTAGAGTGGGATACACAGTGAGTAGAGTGGGGTATACAGTGAGTAGAGTGGGGTAAACAGTGAGTAGATTGGGGTACACAGTGAGTAGAGTGGGGTAAACAGTGAGTAGAGTGGGGTATACAGTGAGTAGAGTGGGATACACAGTGAGTAGAGTGGGGTATACAGTGAGTAGATTGGGGTACACAGTGAGTAGATTGGGATACACAGTGAGTAGATTGGGGTACACAGTGAGTAGATTGGGGTACACAGTGAGTAGAGTGGGGTACACAGTGAGTAGAGTGGGGTATACAGTGAGTAGATTGGGGTACACAGTGAGTAGAGTGGGGTACACAGTGAGTAGATTGGGATACACAGTGAGTAGAGTGGGGTACACAGTGAGTAGAGTGGGGTACACAGTGAGTAGAGTGGGGTACACAGTGAGTAGATTGGGAGACACAGTGAGTAGATTGGGGTACACAGTGAGTAGATTGGGGTACACAGTGAGTAGAGTGGGATACACAGTGAGTAGAGTGGGGTATACAGTGAGTAGAGTGGGGTAAACAGTGAGTAGATTGGGGTACACAGTGAGTAGAGTGGGGTAAACAGTGAGTAGAGTGGGGTATACAGTGAGTAGAGTGGGATACACAGTGAGTAGAGTGGGGTATACAGTGAGTAGATTGGGGTACACAGTGAGTAGATTGGGATACACAGTGAGTAGATTGGGGTACACAGTGAGTAGATTGGGGTACACAGTGAGTAGAGTGGGGTACACAGTGAGTAGAGTGGGGTATACAGTGAGTCGATTGGGGTACACAGTGAGTAGAGTGGGGTACACAGTGAGTAGATTGGGATACACAGTGAGTAGAGTGGGGTACACAGTGAGTAGAGTGGGGTACACAGTGAGTAGAGTGGGGTACACAGTGAGTAGAGTGCGGTACACAGTGAGTAGAGTGGGGTACACAGTGAGTCGAGTGGGGTACACAGTGAGTAGATTGGGGTACACAGTGAGTAGAGTGCGGTACACAGTGAGTAGAGTGGGGTACACAGTGAGTAGAGTGGGGTACACAGTGAGTAGATTGGGGCACGCAGTGAGTAGATTGGGGCACGCAGTGAGTAGATTGGGGTAAACAGTGAGTAGATTGGGGTACACAGTGAGTAGATTGGGGTAAACAGTGAGTAGAGTGGGGCACGCAGTGAGTAGATTGGGGCACGCAGTGAGTAGATTGGGGTATACAGTGAGTAGAGTGGGGTACACAGTGAGTAGAGTGGGGCACGCAGTGAGTAGATTGGGGCACGCAGTGAGTAGATTGGGGTATACAGTGAGTAGAGTGGGGTACACAGTGAGTCGAGTGGGGTACACAGTGAGTAGATTGGGGTACACAGTGAGTAGAGTGCGGTACACAGTGAGTAGAGTGGGGTACACAGTGAGTAGAGTGGGGTACACAGTGAGTAGATTGGGGCACGCAGTGAGTAGATTGGGGCACGCAGTGAGTAGATTGGGGTAAACAGTGAGTAGATTGGGGTACACAGTGAGTAGATTGGGGTAAACAGTGAGTAGAGTGGGGCACGCAGTGAGTAGATTGGGGCACGCAGTGAGTAGATTGGGGTATACAGTGAGTAGAGTGGGGTACACAGTGAGTAGAGTGGGGCACGCAGTGAGTAGATTGGGGCACGCAGTGAGTAGATTGGGGTATACAGTGAGTAGAGTGGGGTACATAGTGAGTAGAGTGGGGTACACAGTGAGTAGAGTGGGGTACACAGTGAGTAGATTGGGGTACACAGTGAGTAGATTGGGATACACCGTGAGTAGAGTGGGGTACACAGTGAGTAGAGTGGGGTATACAGTGAGTAGAGTGGGGTACACAGTGAGTAGAGTGGGGTACACAGTGAGTAGATTGGGATACACAGTGAGTAGAGTGGGGTACACAGTGAGTAGAGTGGGGTACACAGTGAGTAGAGTGGGGTACACGGTGAGTAGATTGGGGTACACAGTGAGTACATTGGGGTACACAGTGAGTACATTGGGGTACACAGTGAGTAGATTGGGGTACACAGTGAGTAGATTGGGGTACACAGTGAGTAGAGTGGGGTACACATTGAGTAGAGTGGGGTACACAGTGAGTAGATTGGGGTACACAGTGAGTAGATTGGGATACACAGTGAGTAGAGTGGGGTACACAGTGAGTAGATTGGGGTACACAGTGAGTAGAGTGGGGTACACAGTGAGTAGAGTGGGGTACACAGTGAGTAGATTGGGGTACACAGTGAGTAGATTGGGGTACACAGTGAGTAGAGTGGGGTACACAGTGTGTAGATTGGGGTACACAGTGAGTAGATTGGGGTACACAGTGAGTAGATTGGGGTACACAGTGAGTAGATTGGGGTACACAGTGAGTAGAGTGGGGTACACAGTGAGTAGAGTGGGGTACACAGTGAGTAGATTGGGGTACACAGTGAGTAGAGTGGGGTACACAGTGAGTGGAGTGGAGTACACAGTGAGTAGAGTGGGGTACACAGTGAGTAGATTGGGATACACAGTGAGTAGAGTGGGGTACTCAGTGAGTAGAGTGGGGTACGCAGTGTGTAGATCGGGGTACACAGTGAGTAGATTGGGATACACAGTGAGTAGAGTGGGGTACACAGTGAGTAGAGTGGGGTACACAGTGAGTAGATTGGGGTACACAGTGAGTGGAGTGGGGTACACAGTGAGTAGATTGGGGTAAACAGTGAGTAGATTGGGGTACACAGTGAGTAGATTGGGGTACACAGTGAGTAGATTGGGGTAAACAGTGAGTAGATTGGGGTACACAGTGAGTAGATTGGGGTACACAGTGAGTAGAGTGGGGTACACAGTGAGTAGATTGGGGTAAACAGTGAGTAGATTGGGGTACACAGTGAGTAGATTGGGGTACACAGTGAGTAGATTGGGGTAAACAGTGAGTAGATTGGGGTACACAGTGAGTAGATTGGGGTACACAGTGAGTAGATTGGGGTACGCAGTGAGTAGATTGGGGTACACAGTGAGTAGATTGGGGTACGCAGTGTGTAGAGTGGGGTACACAGTGAGTAGATTGGGGTACACAGTGAGTAGATTGGGGTACACAGTGAGTCGAGTGGGGTACACAGTGAGTAGATTGGGGTACACAGTGAGTAGATTGGGGTACACAGTGAGTCGAGTGGGGTACACAGTGTGTAGATTGGGGTACACAGTGAGTCGAGTGGGGTACACAGTGTGTAGATTGGGGTACACAGTGAGTAGATTGGGGTACACAGTGAGTAGATTGGGGTAAACAGTGAGTAGATTGGGGTACGCAGTGAGTAGATTGGGGTACGCAGTGAGTAGATTGGGGTACACAGTGAGTAGATTGGGGTACGCAGTGTGTAGAGTGGGGTACACAGTGAGTAGATTGGGGTACACAGTGAGTAGATTGGGGTACACAGTGAGTAGATTGGGGTACACAGTGAGTCGAGTGGGGTACACAGTGAGTAGATTGGGGTACACAGTGAGTCGAGTGGGGTACACAGTGTGTAGATTGGGGTACACAGTGAGTCGAGTGGGTACACAGTGTGTACATTGGGGTACACAGTGAGTAGATTGGGGTACACAATGAGTAGATTGGGGTACACAGTGAGTCGAGTGGGGTACACAGTGAGTAGAGTGGGGTACACAGTGAGTAGAGTGGGGTACACAGTGAGTAGAGTGGGGTACACAGTGAGTAGAGTGGGGTACACAGTGAGTAGATTGGGATACACAGTGAGTAGAGTGGGGTACACGGTGAGTAGATTGGGGTACACAGTGAGTAGATTGGGGTACACAGTGAGTAGATTGGGGTACACAGTGAGTAGAGTGGGGTACACAGTGAGTAGATTGGGGTACACAGTGAGTAGATTGGGATACACAGTGAGTAGAGTGGGGTACACAGTGAGTAGAGTGGGGTACACAGTGAGTAGAGTGGGGTACACAGTGAGTAGATTGGGGTACACAGTGAGTATATTGGGATACACAGTGAGTAGAGTGGGGTACACAGTGAGTAGATTGGGGTACACAGTGAGCAGATTGGGGTACACAGTGAGTAGATTGGGGTACGCAGTGAGTAGATTGGGGTACACAGTGAGTCGATTGGGGTACGCAGTGTGTAGAGTGGGGTACACAGTGAGTAGATTGGGGTACACAGTGAGTAGATTGGGGTACACAGTGAGTAGATTGGGGTACACAGTGAGTCGAGTGGGGTACACAGTGTGTAGATTGGGGTACACAGTGAGTCGAGTGGAGTACACAGTGTGTAGATTGGGGTACACAGTGAGTAGATTGGGGTACACAGTGAGTAGATTGGGGTAAACAGTGAGTAGATTGGGGTACACAGTGAGGAGATTGGGGTACACAGTGAGTAGATTAGGGTACACAGTGAGTAGATTGGGGTACACAGTGAGTCGAGTGGGGTACACAGTGAGTAGATTGGGGTACACAGTGAGTAGATTGGGGTACACAGTGAGTCGAGTGGGGTACACAGTGTGTAGATTGGGGTACACAGTGAGTCGAGTGGGGTACACAGTGTGTAGATTGGGGTACACAGTGAGTAGATTGGGGTACACAGAGAGTAGATTGGGGTACACAGTGAGTCGAGTGGGGTACACAGTGTGTAGATTGGGGTACACAGTGAGTCGAGTGGGGTACACAGTGAGTAGATTGGGGTACACGGTGAGTAGATTGGGGTACACAGTGAGTAGATTGGGGTACACAGTGAGTAGATTGGGGTACACAGTGAGTAGATTGGGGTACACAGTGAGTCGAGTGGGGTACACAGTGAGTAGATTGGGGTACACAGTGAGTCGAGTGGGGTACACAGTGTGTAGATTGGGGTACACAGTGAGTCGAGTGGGGTACACAGTGTGTAGATTGGGGTACACAGTGACTAGATTGGGGTACACAGTGAGTAGATTGGGGTACACAGTGAGTCGAGTGGGGTACACAGTGTGTAGATTGGGGTACACAGTGAGTCGAGTGGGGTACACAGTGAGTAGATTGGGGTACACAGTGAGTAGATTGGGGTACACAGTGAGTAGATTGGGGTAAACAGTGAGTAGATTGGGGTACGCAGTGAGTAGATTGGGGTAAACAGTGAGTAGATTGGGGTACACAGTGAGTAGATTGGGGTAAACAGTGAGTAGAGTGGGGTACACAGTGAGTAGATTGGGGTAAACAGTGAGTAGATTGGGGTACACAGTGAGTAGAGTGGGGTACACAGTGAGTCGAGTGGGGTACACAGTGAGTAGAGTGGGGTACACTGTGAGTAGATTGGGGTACACAGTGAGTGGAGTGGGGTACACAGTGAGTAGATTGGGGTACACAGTGAGTAGATTGGGATACACAGTGAGTAGAGTGGGGTACACAGTGAGTAGATTGGGGTACACAGTGAGTGGAGTGGGGTACACAGTGAGTAGATTGGGGTACACAGTGAGTAGATTGGGGTAAACAGTGAGTAGATTGGGGTACACAGTGAGTAGATTGGGGTACACAGTGAGTAGATTGGGGTAAACAGTGAGTAGATTGGGGTACACAGTGAGTAGATTGGGGTGCACAGTGAGTAGATTGGGGTACACAGTGAGTAGATTGGGATAAACAGTGAGTAGATTGGGGTACACAGTGAGTAGATTGGGGTACACAGTGAGTAGATTGGGGTACGCAGTGAGTAGATTGGGGTACACAGTGAGTAGATTGGGGTACGCAGTGTGTAGAGTGGGGTACACAGTGAGTAGATTGGGGTACACAGTGAGTAGATTGGGGTACACAGTGAGTAGATTGGGGTACACAGTGAGTCGAGTGGGGTACACAGTGAGTAGATTGGGGTACACAGTGAGTAAATTGGGGTACACAGTGAGTCGAGTGGGGTACACAGTGTGTAGATTGGGGTACACAGTGAGTCGAGTGGGGTACACAGTGTGTAGATTGGGGTACACAGTGAGTAGATTGGGGTACACAGTGAGTAGATTGGGGTACACAGTGAGTCGAGTGGGGTACACAGTGTGTAGATTGGGGTACACAGTGAGTCGAGTGGGGTACACAGTGAGTAGATTGGGGTACACGGTGAGTAGATTGGGGTACACAGTGAGTAGATTGGGGTGAACAGTGAGTAGATTGGGGTACGCAGTGAGTAGATTGGGGTACGCAGTGTGTAGAGTGGGGTACACAGTGAGTAGATTGGAGTACACAGTGAGTAGATTGGGGTACACAGTGAGTAGATTGGGGTACACAGTGAGTAGAGTGGGGTACACAGTGAGTAGATTGGGGTACGCAGTGAGTAGATTGGGGTACACAGTGAGTAGATTGGGGTACACAGTGAGTAGATTGGGGTACGCAGTGTGTAGAGTGGGGTACACAGTGAGTAGATTGGGGTACGCAGTGAGTAGATTGGGGTACGCAGTGAGTAGAGTGGGGTACACAGTGAGTAGAGTGGGGTACACAGTGAGTAGAGTGGGGTACACAGTGAGTAGAGTGGGGTACACAGTGAGTAGATTGGGGTACGCAGTGAGTAGATTGGGGTACGCAGTGAGTAGATTGGGGTACACAGTGAGTAGAGTGGGGTGCACAGTGTGTAGAGTGGGGTACACAGTGTGTAGAGTGAGGTACACAGTGAGTAGAGTGGGGTACACAGTGAGTAGATTGGGGTACACAGTCAGTAGAGTGGGGTACACAGTGTGTAGAGTGGGGTACACAGTGAGTAGATTGGGGTACACCGTGAGTAGATTGGGGTACACAGTGAGTAGATTGGGGTACACATTGTGTAGAGTGGGGTACACAGTGAGTAGATTGGGGTACACAGTGAGTAGATTGGGGTACACAGTGTGTAGAGTGGGGTACACAGTGAGTAGAGTGGGGTGCACAGTAAGTAGATTAGGGTACACAGTGAGCAGAGTGGGGTACGCAGTGAGTAGATTGGGGTACACAGTGAGTAGATTGGGGTACACAGTGAGTAGATCGGGGTACACAGTGAGTAGATTGGGGTACGCAGTGTGTAGAGTGGGGTACACAGTGAGTAGAGTGGGGTACACAGTGAGTAGATTGGGGTACACAGTGAGTAGATTGGGGTACACAGTTTGTAGATTGGGGTACACAGTGATTAGAGTGGGGTACACAGTGAGTAGAGTGGGGTACACAGTGAGTAGATTGGGGTAAACAGTGGGTAGATTGGGGTACACAGTGAGTAGATTGGGGTACACAGTGAGTAGATTGGGGCATGCAGTGAGTAGATTGGGGTAAACAGTGAGTAGAGTGGGGTACACAGTGAGTAGATTGGGGTAAACAGAGTAGATTGGGGTACACAATGAGTAGAGTGGGGTACACAGTGAGTAGATTGGGGTACACAGTGAGTAGATTGGGGTAAACAGTGAGTAGAGTGGGGTGCACAGTGAGTGGAGTGGGGTACACAGTGAGTAGAGTGGGGTACACAGTGAGTAGATTGGGGTACGCCGTGAATAGATTGGGGTACACAGTGAGTAGATTGGGATACACAATGAGTAGAGTGGGGTACACAGTGAGTAGAGTGGGGTACACAGTGAGTAGAGTGGGGTACACAGTGAGTAGATTGGGGTACACAGTGAGTAGAGTGGGGTACACAGTGAGTAGAGTGGGGTACACAGTGAGTAGAGTGGGGTACACAGTGAGTAGATTGGGGTACACAGTGAGTAGAGTGGGGTACACAGTGAGTAGAGTGGGGTACACAGTGAGTAGAGTGGGGTACACAGTGAGTAGAGTGGGGTACACAGTGAGTAGATTGGGGTACACAGTGAGTAGAGTGGGGTACACAGTGAGTAGAGTGGGGTACACAGTGAGTAGATTGGGGTACACCGTGAGTAGATTGGGGTACACAGTGAGTAGAGTGGGGTACGCAGTGAGTAGATTGGGGTACACAGTGAGTAGAGTGGGGTACACAGTGAGTAGAGTGGGGTATACAGTGAGTAGATTGGGGTACACAGTGAGTAGATTGGGGTACGCAGTGTGTAGATTGGGGTACACAGTGAGTAGAGTAGGGTACACAGTGAGTAGATTGGGGTACACAGTGAGTAGATTGGGGTACACAGTGAGTAGATTGGGGTAAACAGTGAGTAGAGTGGGGTACACAGTGAGTAGATTGGGGTACACAGTGAGTAGAGTGGGGTACACAGTGAGTAGAGTGGGGTACACAGTGAGTAGATTGGGTTTACACAGTGAGGAGATTGGGGTAAACAGTGAGTAGAGTGGGGTACACAGTGAGTAGATTGGGGTACGCAGTGAGTAGAGTGGGGTACACAGTGAGTAGAGTGGGGTGCACAGTGTGTAGATTGGGGTACACAGTGAGAAGATTGGGGTACACAGTGAGTCGAGTGGGGTACACAGTGAGTAGAGTGGGGTAAACAGTGAGTCGAGTGGGGTGCACAGTGAGTAGAGTGGGGTACACAGTGTGTAGAGTGGGGTACACAGTGAGTAGAGTGGGGTACACAGTGAGTAGATTGGGGTACACAGTGAGTAGAGTGGGGTACACATTGAGTAGATTGGGGTACACAGTGAGTCGAGTGGGGTACACAGTGAGTAGATTGGGGTACACATTGTGTCGAGTGGGGTACACAGTTAGTAGATTGGGGTACACAGTGAGTAGATTGGGGTACACAGTGAGTAGAGTGGGGTACACAGTGAGTAGATTGGGGTAAACAGTGAGTCGAGTGGGGTACACAGTGAGTAGAGTGGGGTAAACAGTGAGTCGAGTGGGGTGCACAGTGAGTAGAGTGGGGTACACAGTGTGTAGAGTGGGGTACACAGTGAGTAGAGTGGGGTACACAGTGAGTAGATTGGGGTACACAGTGAGTAGAGTGGGGTACACATTGAGTAGATTGGGGTACACAGTGAGTCGAGTGGGGTACACAGTGAGTAGATTGGGGTACACATTGTGTCGAGTGGGGTACACAGTTAGTAGATTGGGGTACACAGTGAGTAGATTGGGGTACACAGTGAGTAGAGTGGGGTACACAGTGAGTAGATTGGGGTACACAGTGTGTAGAGTGGGGTACACAGTGAGTGGAGTGGGGTAAACAGTGAGTAGAGTGGGGTACACAGTGAGTAGAGTGGGGTACACAGTGAGTAGATTGGGGTACACAGTGAGTAGAGTGGGGTACACAGTGAGTAGATTGGGGTACACAGTGAGTAGATTGGGGTACACAGTGTGTAGATTGGGGTACACAGTGAGTAGATTGGGGTACGCAGTGAGTAGAGTGGGGTTCACAGTGAGTAGATTGGGGTAAACAGTGAGTAGATTGGGGTACACAGTGAGTAGATTGGGGTGCACAGTGAGTAGATTGGGGTACACAGTGAGTAGATTGGGGTACACAGTGAATAGATTGGGGTACACAGTGAATAGATTGGGGTACAAATGTTCATGAAACTTCAATGATCTATGTACCTGAACCCCTAAGTCCCTTTGGACATCCACTGTTTTTAACTTTTTACCATTTAGAAAGTACCCTGTTCTATCCTTTTTTGATCCAAAGTGGATGACCTCACATTTGTCTGCATTGAATTCCATTTGCCACAGTTTTGCCCATTCACCTATCAATATCCCTTTGTAATTTTATGTTTTCATCTGCACTACTTACAATGCCACCAATCTTTGTGTCATTGGCAAACTTAGATATGAGACTTTCTATGCCTTCATCTGAGTCGTTAATAAATATTGTGAATAATTGAGGCCCCAAGACAGATCCCTGCAGGACTCCACTGGTCACATCCTGCCAATGTGAGTACCTACCCATTATCCCTACTCTCTGTCGCCTTTCGCTCAGCCAATTTCCTAACCAAGTCCGTAC
Organism: Heptranchias perlo; assembly: GCF_035084215.1. Taxonomy (NCBI): domain Eukaryota; kingdom Metazoa; phylum Chordata; class Chondrichthyes; order Hexanchiformes; family Hexanchidae; genus Heptranchias; species Heptranchias perlo. Next base: position 7,366 of record NW_027138998.1, on the reverse strand, counting down.
TTTTCCCTCGATTCCATGGGCTTCTATCTTAGCTAACAGTCTCTTATGTGGGACCTTATCAAACGCCTTCTGGAAGTCCATATAAATAACATCCATTGACATTCCCCTGTCCACTACTTGAGTCACCTCTTCAAAGAATTCAATTAGGTTTGTCAGGCACGACCTACCTTTCACAAATCCATGCTGGCTCTCTCTGATTAATTGAAAATTCTCAAGGTGTTCAGTCACCCTATCCTTAATTATAGACTCCAGCATTTTCCCCACAACTGATGTTAGGCTAACTGGTCTATAATTCCCTGGTTTCCCCCTCTCTCGTTTCTTAAAAAGCAGAGTGACATGTGCAATTTTCCAATCTAGAGGGACAGTTCCTGAATCTAGAGAACTTTGAAAGATTATAGTTAGGGCATCCGCAATGTGCTCACCTACTTCCTTTAAAACCCTGGGATGGAAACCATCTGGTCCTGGGGATTTGTCACTCTTTAGTGCTATTATTTTATTCATTACTGTTGTTTTACTTATGTTAATTTCATTGAGTCCCTGTCCCAGATTCAATATTAGTTTTCTTGGGATTTCCGGCATGCTATCCTCTTTTTCGACTGTAAATACTGACGCAAAGTAATTGTTCAACATGTCCACCATTTCCCCATTGTCAATGACAATATCCCCACTTTCAGTTTTTAAGGGGCCAACACTGCTCCTGAACACCCTCTTTTTCCTAATATAACTATAAAAGTTCTGGATGTTTCCAACACGAGTGTGTTTATGAGAGTGTGTGTGAGAGTGATTGTGAGCATATGTGAGTGTGTGTGTGTATGTGAATGAGTGTGTTTATGAGTGAGTCTGTGTGTGATGTGTGTGAGTGAGTGTGAATGTGTGTGAGTTTGTGTGTGAATGCGTGTTTTTTTTTTCTTTGTTCATGGGATGTGGGCGTCGGTGGCGAGGCCGGCATTTATTGCCCATCCCTAATTGCCCCTTGAGAAGGTGGTGGTGAGCCGCCTTCTTGAACCGCTGCAGTCCGTGTGGTGAAGGTTCTCCCACAGTGCTGTTAGGAAGGGAGTTCCAGGATTTTGACCCAGCGACGATGAAGGAACGGCGATATATTTCCAAGTCAGGATGGTGTGTGACTTGGAGGGGAACGTGCAGGTGGTGTTGTTCCCATGTGCCTGCTGCCCTTGTCCTTCTAGGTGGTAGAGGTCGCGGGTTTGGGAGGTGCTGTCGAAGAAGCCTTGGCGAGTTGCTGCAGTGCATCCTGTGGATGGTACACACTGCAGCCACTGTGTGCCGGTGGTGGAGGGAGTGAATGTTTAGGGTGGTGGATGGGGTGCCAATCAAGTGGACTGCTTTGTCCTGGATGGTGTCGAGCTTCTTGAGTGTTGTTGGAGCTGCACTCATCCAGGCAAGTGGAGAGTATTCCATCACACTCCTGACTTGTGCCTTGTAGATGGTGGAAAGGCTTTGGGGAGTCAGGAGGTGAGTCACTCGCCGCAGAATACCCAGTCTCTGACCTGCTCTTGTAACCACAAGATGGTAATGCCGTTGAATGTCAAGGGGAGGTGGTTAGACTCTCTCTTGTTGGAGATGGTCATTGCCTGGCACTTGTCTGGCGCGAATGTTACTTGCCATTTATCAGCCCAAGCCTGGATGTTGTCCAGGTCTTGCTGCATGCGGGCACGGACTGCTTCATTATCTGAGGGGTTGCGAATGGAACTGAACACTGTGCAATCATCAGCGAACATCCCCATTTCTGACCTTATGATGGAGGGAAGGTCATTGATGAAGCAGCTGAAGATGGTTGGGCCGAGGACACTGCCCTGAGGAACTCCTGCAGCAATGTCCTGGGGCTGAGATGATTGGCCTCCAACAACCACTACCATCTTCCTTTGTGCTAGAGATGACTCCAGCCACTGGAGAGTTTTCCCCCTAATTCCCATTGACTTCAATTTTACTCGGGCTCCTTGGTGCCACACTCGGTCAAATGCTGCCTTGATGTCAAGGGCAGTCACTCTCACCTCACCTCTGGAATTCAGCTCTTTTGTCCCTGTTTGGACCAAGGCTATAATGAGGTCTGGAGCCGAGTGGTCCTGGTGGAACCCAAACTGAGCATTGGTGAGCAGGTTATTGGTGAGTAAGTGCCGCTTGATAGCACTGTCGACGACACCTTCCATCACTTTGCTGATGATTGAGAGTAGACTGATGGGGCGGTAATTGGCCGGATTGGATTTGTCCTGCTTTTTGTGGACAGGACATATCTGGGCAATTTTCCACATTGTCGGGTAGATGCCAGTGTTGTAGCTGTACTGGAACAGCTTGGCTAGAGCTGCAGCTAGTTCTGGAGCACAAGTCTTCAGCACTACAGCCGGGATGTTGTCGCGGCCCATCGCCTTTGCTGTATCCAGTGCACTCAGCCGTTTCTTGATATCATGTGGAGTGAATCAAATTGGCTGAAGACTGGCTTCTGTGATGGTGCAGATATCGGGAGGAGGCCGAGATGGATCATCCACTTGGCACTTCTGACTGAAGATGGTTGCAAATGCTCCAGCCTTGTCTTTTGCACTCACGTGCTGGACTCTGTTATCATTGAGGATGGGGATGTTTACAGAGCCTCCTCCTCCCGTTAGTTGTTTAATTGTCCACCACCATTCACGACTGGATGTGGCAGGACTGCAGAGCTTTGATCTGATCCGTTGGTTATGGAATAGCTTGGCTCTGTCTATAGCATGTTGCTTCCGCTGTTTAGCATGCATGTAGTCCTGAGTTGTAGCTTCACCAGGTTGGCACCTCATTTTTAGGTACGCCTGGTGCTGCTCCTGGCATGCTCTTCTACACTCCTCATTGAACCAGGGTTGATCCCCTGGCATGTTGGTAATGGTAGAGTGAGGAATATGCCGGGCCATGGGGTTACAGATTGTGCTGGAATACAATTCTGCTGCTGCTGATGGCCCACAGCCCCTCATGGATGCCAGTTTTGAGCTGCTAGATCTGTTCTGAATCTATCCCATTTAGCACGGTGGTAGTGCCACACAACACGTTGGATGGTGTCCTCAGTGCGAAGACGGGACTTCGTCTCCATGAGGACTGTGCGGTGGTCAATCCCAGCAATACTGTCATGGACAGATGCATTTGCATCAGGTAGATTGGTGAGGACGAGGTCAAGTAAGTTTTTCCCTCGTGTTGGTTCGCTCACCACCTGCCGCAGGCCCAGTCTGGCAGTTATGTCCTTCAGGACTCGGCCAGCTCGGTCAGTAGTGGTGCTACCGAGCCACTCTTGGTGATGGGCATTGAAGTCCCCCACCCAGAGTACATTCTGTCTCCTTGCTCCCCTCAGTGCTTCTTCCAAGTGGTGTTCAACATGGAGGAGGACTGATTCATCAGCTGAGGGAGGGGGGTAGGTGGTAATCAGCAGGAGGGCTCCTTGCCCATGTTTGACCTGATGCCATGAGATTTCATGGGGTCCGGAGTCAATGTTGAGGACTCCCAGGGCCACTCCCTCCTGACTGTATATCACTGTCCCGCCACCTCTGGTGGGTCTGTCCTGCCGGTGGGACAGGACACACCCAGGGATGGTGATGAAAGAGTCTGTGACGTTGGCTGAAAGGTTTGATTCTGTGAGTATGGCTATGTCAGGCTGTTACCTGACTAGTCTGTGGGACAGCTCTCCCAATTTTGGCACAAGTCCCCAGATGTTAGTGAGGAGGACTTTGCAGGGTCGACTGGGCTTGGTGTTTTGCCGTTGTCGTGTCCGGTGCCTAGTGGTCCGATGCCGGGTGGTCCGTCCGGTTTTGTTCTTATTATGACATTTTGTTGCGAGATTTAACAACTGAGTGGCTTGCTAGGCCATTTCAGAGGGCAATTAAGAATCAACCACATTCCCTATAATATACACAGGGGCTGCTATCCCCTATAATATACACAGGGACTGCTATTCCCTATAATATACACAGGGGCTGCTATTCTCTATAATATACACAGGGGCTGCTATCCCCTATAATATACACAGGGGCTGCTATCCCCTATAATATACACAGGGGCTGCTATCCCCTATAATATACACAGGGGGCTGCTATTCTCTATAATATTCACAGGGGGCTGCTATTCTCTATAATATACACAGGGGGCTGCTATTCTCTATAATATACACAGGGGGCTGCTATTCTCTATAATATACACAGGGGCTGCTATCCCCTATAATATACACAGGGGCTGCTATTCTCTATAATATACACAGGGGGCTGCTATTCTCTATAATATACACAGGGGCTGCTATCCCCTATAATATACACAGGGGCTGCTATCCCCTATAATATACACAGGGGCTGCTATTCTCTATAATATACACAGGGGGCTGCTATCCCCTATAATATACACAGGGGCTGCTATCCCCTATAATATACACAGGGGGCTGCTATTCTCTATAATATACACAGGGGCTGCTATCCCCTATAATATACACAGGGGCTGCTATCCCCTATAATATACACAGGGGGCTGCTATCCCCTATAATATACACAGGGGCTGCTATTCTCTATAATATACACAGGGGCTGCTATTCCCTGTCATATACACAGGGGCTGCTGTCCCCTATAATATACACAGGGGCTGCTATTCTCTATAATATACACAGGGGCTGCTATTCCCTGTCATATACACAGGGGCTGCTATCCCCTATAATATACACAGGGGCTGCTATTCCCTATAATATACACAGGGGCTGCTATTCCCTGTCATATACACAGGGGCTGCTATCCCCTATAATATACACAGGGGCTGCTATTCCCTATAATATACACAGGGGCTGCTATTCTCTATAATATACACAGGGGCTGCTATCCCCTATAATATACACAGGGGCTGCTGTTCCCTATAATATACACAGGGGCTGCTATTCCCTATAATATACACAGGGGCTGCTGTTCCCTATAATATACACAGGGGCTGCTATTCCCTATAATATACACAGGGGCTGCTATTCCCTATAATATACACAGAGGCTGCTATTCCCTATAATATACACAGGGTCTGCTATTCCCTATAATATACACAGGGGCTGCTATCCCCTATAATATACACAGGGGCTTCTATCCCCTATAATATACACAGGGGCTGCTATTCCCTGTAATATACACAGGGGCTGCTATCCCCTATAATATACACAGGGACTGCTATTCCCTATAATATACACAGGGGCTGCTATTCTCTATAATATACACAGGGGCTGCTATCCCCTATAATATACACAGGGGCTGCTATCCCCTATAATATACACAGGGGGCTGCTATTCTCTATAATATACACAGGGGGCTGCTATTCTCTATAATATACACAGGGGGCTGCTATTCTCTATAATATACACAGGGGCTGCTATCCCCTATAATATACACAGGGGGCTGCTATTCTCTATAATATACACAGGGGGCTGCTATTCTCTATAATATACACAGGGGCTGCTATCCCCTATAATATACACAGGGGCTGCTATCCCCTATAATATACACAGGGGGCTGCTATTCTCTATAATATACACAGGGGGCTGCTATTCTCTATAATATACACAGGGGCTGCTATCCCCTATAATATACACAGGGGCTGCTATCCCCTATAATATACACAGGGGCTGCTATTCTCTATAATATACACAGGGGCTGCTATCCCCTATAATATACACAGGGGCTGCTATCCCCTATAATATACACAGGGGGCTGCTATTCTCTATAATATACACAGGGGGCTGCTATTCTCTATAATATACACAGGGGGCTGCTATTCTCTATAATATACACAGGGGGCTGCTATTCTCTATAATATACACAGGGGCTGCTATCCCCTATAATATACACAGGGGCTGCTATTCTCTATAATATACACAGGGGCTGCTATCCCCTATAATATACACAGGGGCTGCTATTCTCTATAATATACACAGGGGGCTGCTATCCCCTATAATATACACAGGGGCTGCTATCCCCTATAATATACACAGGGGGCTGCTATTCTCTATAATATACACAGGGGCTGCTATCCCCTATAATATACACAGGGGCTGCTATCCCCTATAATATACACAGGGGGCTGCTATCCCCTATAATATACACAGGGGCTGCTATTCTCTATAATATACACAGGGGCTGCTATTCCCTGTCATATACACAGGGGCTGCTGTCCCCTATAATATACACAGGGGCTGCTATTCTCTATAATATATGATGTGGAGATGCCGGTGATGGACTGGGGTTGACAATTGTAAACAATTTTACAACACCAAGTTATAGTCCAGCAATTTTATTTTAAATTCACAAGCTTTCGGAGATTTTCTCCTTCCTCAGGCAAATGTTTCAAGATTTGAAAGATCTTGAAACATTTGCCTGAGGAAGGAGAAAATCTCCGAAAGCTTGTGAATTTAAAATAAAATTGCTGGACTATAACTTGGTGTTGTAAAATTGTTTACAACTCTATAATATACACAGGGGCTGCTATTCCCTGTCATATACACAGGGGCTGCTATCCCCTATAATATACACAGGGGCTGCTATTCCCTATAATACACACAGGGGCTGCTATTCCCTGTCATATACACAGGGGCTGCTATCCCCTATAATATACACAGGGGCTGCTATTCCCTATAATATACACAGGGGCTGCTATTCTCTATAATATACACAGGGGCTGCTATCCCCTATAATATACACAGGGGCTGCTGTTCCCTATAATATACACAGGGGCTGCTATTCCCTATAATATACACAGGGGCTGCTATTCCCTATAATATACACAGGGGCTGCTATTCCCTATAATATACACAGGGGCTGCTATTCCCTATAATATACACAGAGGCTGCTATTCCCTATAATATACACAGGGTCTGCTATTCCCTATAATATACACAGGGGCTGCTATCCCCTATAATATACACAGGGGCTTCTATCCCCTATAATATACACAGGGGCTGCTATTCCCTGTAATATACACAGGGGCTGCTATCCCCTATAATATACACAGGGACTGCTATTCCCTATAATATACACAGGGGCTGCTATTCTCTATAATATACACAGGGGCTGCTATCCCCTATAATATACACAGGGGCTGCTATCCCCTATAATATACACAGGGGGCTGCTATTCTCTATAATATACACAGGGGGCTGCTATTCTCTATAATATACACAGGGGGCTGCTATTCTCTATAATATACACAGGGGCTGCTATCCCCTATAATATACACAGGGGCTGCTATCCCCTATAATATACACAGGGGGCTGCTATTCTCTATAATATACACAGGGGGCTGCTATTCTCTATAATATACACAGGGGCTGCTATCCCCTATAATATACACAGGGGCTGCTATCCCCTATAATATACACAGGGGC
>NW_027138997.1:0-27457 GCF_035084215.1 Heptranchias perlo | reverse complement strand
TGTTGCCACGTTACATGACGTCGTGCTGTGCGATCATTCGGAGTTGGGCTCAGTTCCAAAAGCCGTGACTCGAAACCCATTCCATCGAGGGGCCCCTACAGCCAGCAGACAGAGACTTTAATATCACCCCCCGCGTCTCGACTCAGGTCCCACAGCAAGCCCCTGCACCAAGTCCTATTCACCCATCACCCCCTGTGCTCGCTGACCGACACTGGCTCCCAGTCTGGCAACGCCTCCATTTTAAAATTCTCATCCTTGTTTCCAAATCCCTCCATGGCCCTCGCCCCCTCCCTCTCTCTGTAACCTCCTCCAGCCCCTACAACCCTCTGAGATCTCTGCGCTCCTCCAATTCTGGCCTCTTGCGCATCCCCCGATTTTAATCGCTCCACCATTGGCGGCCGTGCCTTCAGCTGCCTGGGCCCTAAGCTCTGGAATTCCCTCCCTAAACCTCTCCGCCTCTCTCTCCTCCTTTAAGATGCTCCTTAAAACCTCCCTCTTTGACTATCCCCGTATGGTTCAATGTCAATTTTTGTTTGATAATCGCTCCTGTGGAGCGTCTTGGGATGTTTTACTACGTTGAAGGCGCTATATAAATGCAACTTATTGTAGTTTATAGAGAATTTACAACACAGAAACAGGCCGTTCGGCCCATCTGATCTATGCCAGCGTTTATGCTCCATGTGAGCCTCCCTGCCCTCTTTAACACTTCCAGTATATCCTTCTATTCCTTTCACCCTCATGTACTGATCCAGCTTCCCCTTAAATCCATCTGTTATTCGCCTCAACTGCTCCTTGTGGGAGTGAGTTCCACATTCTCACCACTCTCTGGGTAAAGAAGTTTCTCCTGAATTCCCTGTTGGGTTTATTAGTGACTATCTTATATTGATGGTCCCCAGTTTTGGTCTCCCCCACAAATAGAAATATCCTCTCCACGTCTAACCTATCAAACCCTTTAATTATTTTAAAGACCTCTATCAGGTCACCCCTCAATCTTCTCTTTTCTAGAGGAAAGAGCCCCAGCCTGTTCAGCCTTTCCTGATAAGTATAACCTCTCAGTTCTGGCATCATCCTAGTAAATCTTTTTTGCACCTTCTCCACCCAATCCAGTTAATCCCCCGCTCTTTCCCCGTTGCCCTGCAAATTTTTTCCCTCCAAGTATTTATCCAATTCCTTTTTGAAGGCCATGATTGAATCTGCCTCCACCTCCCCCTCGGGCAGCGCATTCCAGGTCATAACCACTCGCTGTGTAAAAAAGTTTTTCCTCATGTCGCCTTTGGTTCTTTTGCCAATCACCTGAAATCTGTGTCCTCTGGTTCTCGACTCTTCAGCCAATGGGAACAGTTTCTCTCTATCTACTCTGTCTGGACCCTTCATGATTTTGAAAACCTCGATCAAATCTCCTCGCAACTGTCTCTGTTCCAAGGAGAACAACCCCAGCTTCTCCAGTCTATCCACGTAACTGAAGTCCCTCATCCCTGGAATCATTCTAGTAAATCTCTTCTTCACCCTCTCTAAGGCCTTCACATCTTTCCTAAAGTGCGGTGCCCAGAACTGGACACAATACTCCAGTTGTGGCCGAACCAGTGTTTTATAAAGGTTCATCATAACCTCTTTGCTTTTGTACTCTATGCCTCTATTTATAAAGCCCAGGATCCCGTATGCTTTTTTAAACCGTTTTCTCAACCTGCCCTGCCACCTTCAAAGATTTGTGCAAATATGCCCCCAGATCTCTCTGTTCCTGTACCCCTTTTAGAATTATATCATTGAGTTTATATTGCCTCTCCTCATTCTTCCTGCCAAAATGTAACACTTCTCTGTGTTAAATTTAATCTGCCACGTGTCCGCCCATTCCACCAGCCTGTCTATATCCTCTTGAAGTCTATCACTATCCTCTTCACTGTTCACTACACTTCTAAATTTTGTGTCATCTGCAAATTTTGAAATTGTGCCCTGTACACCCAAGTCCAAGTCATTAATATATATCAAGAAAAGCAGTGGTCCCAGCACCGACCCCTGGGGAACACCACTGCACACCTCCCTCCAGTCCGAAAAACAACCGTTCACCACTACTCTCTGTTTCCTATCACTTAGCCAATTCTGTATCCAAGCTGCCACTGCCCCCTTTATTCCATGGGCTTCAATCTTGCTGACAAGCCTGTAATGTGGCACTTTATTAAACGCCTTTTGAAAGTCCATATTCACCACATCAACCGCATTGCCCTCGTCGACCCTCTCTGTTACCTCATCAAAAAACTCAATTAAGTTGGTTAAACACGATTTGCCTTGAACAAATCCGTGCTGGCTTTCCTTAATTAATCCACACTTGTCCAAGTGACTATTAATTTTGTCCTGGATTATCATTTCTAAAAGTTTCCCCACCACTGAGGTTAAACTGACTGGCCTGCAGTTGCTGGGTTTATTTTTACACCCTTTTTTGACCAAGGGTGTAACATTTGCAATTCTCCAGTCCTCTGGCACCACCCCCGTATCTACGGATGTTTGGAAGATTATGGCCAGTACCTCCGCAATTTCCACCCTTACTTCCCTCAGCAACCTCGGATGCATCCCATCCGGACCGGGGACTTATCTACTTTAAGTACAGCCAGCCTTTCTAGTACCTCCTCTTTACCAATTTTCACCCCATCCATTATCTCAACTGCCTCCTCTTTTACTGAGACTCTGGCAGCATCTTCTTCCTTGGTAAAGACAGATACAAAGTACTCATTTAGTACCTCGGCCATCCCCTCTGCCTCCATGAGTAGATCTCCTTTATGGTCCCTAATTGGCCCCACCCCTCCTCTTACTACCTGTTTAATGTTTACATGCCTGTCGAAGACTTTTGGATTCCCTTTTATGTTGGCCGCCAGTCTATTCTCATACTATCTCTTTGCCCCTCTTATTTCCTTTTTCACTTCCCCTCTGCACTTTCTATATTCAGCCTGGTTACAGGAAAGATGTGATTGCACTAGAGAGGGTACAGAGGAGATCTACGAGGATGTTGCCGGGACTGGAGAATTTTAGCTATGAGGAAAGATTGGATAGGCTGGGGTTGTTTTCTTCGGAAAAAAGGCTGAGAGGAGATTTAATTGAGGTGTATAAAATGATGACAGGACTAGATAGGGTGGATAGGAAGGACCTATTTCCCTTCGCAGAGGGGTCAATAACCAGGGGGCTTGGATTTAAAGTGATTGGTACAAGGATTAGAGGGGAGCTGAGGAGAATTCTTTTCACCCAGAAGGTGGTGGGGGTCTGGAACTCACTGCCTGAGAGGGTGGGAGAGGCAGAAATCCTGAACGCATTTACAAAGTACCTGGATGTGCACCTGAAGAGCCGTAACCCACAGGGCTACGGACCGACAGCTGGAAAGTGGGATTAGACTGGGTGGCTCATTTTCAGCCGGCACGGACAGGATGGGCCGAATGGCTTCCTTCTATGCTGTAACTTTCTACGATTCTCACTTGTATTAACAACCTGACATCCGTCATACTCCCCCTCTTCATGCTTCATCTTACTCTCTATCTCTTTCATCATCCAGGGAGCTCTGGCTTTAGTTGCCCTACCTTTCTCCCTTGTGGGAATGTACCTGGACTGTACCCGAAGCATCTCCTCTTTAAAGGTCTCCCATTGTTCAATTACAGTTTTGCCTGCCAATCTTTGATTCCAATTTACCCGGGTCAGATCCATTCTCAACCCACTGAACTTGGCTCTCCTCCAATTAAGTATTTTTACTCGAGATTGCTCCTTGTCCTTTTCCATAACTAATCTAGTGATTCTATGATCACTGTTCCCTAAATGCTCCCCCATTGTCACTTGCTCCATTTGACCCACCTCATTCCCCAGAACCAGATCCAGCAATGTCTCCTTCCCTTTTGGGCCAGAAACAATCAAGAAAGGTCTCCTGAACATACTTCAGAAATTCCTCCCCCTCTTTGCCCTTTACACTATTACTATCCCAGTCTATATTCGGATAGTTGAAGTCCCCCTTTATCACTGCTCTATGGTTCTTGCACCTCTCTGTAATTTCCCTGAAAATTCGCTCCTCTATATCCTTCCCACTAGTTGGTGGCCTATAGAATACACCCAGTAGTGTAATGGCACCTCTATTGTTTCTTAACTCTAACCAAAGAGATTCTGTCTTTGACCCCTCCAGGACATCCTCTCTCTCCAGCACTGCAATATTCTCCTGAATCAACACTATCCCCACCCCCCTCCTTTCTTTCCTTCCCGATCTTTCCTGAACACCTTGTATCCAGGAATATTTAGTACCAATCCTGCCCTTTTTTGAGCCTGGTCTCCGTTATCGCCACTACATCATATTCCCATGAGGCTATTTGTGCCTGAAGCTCACACACGCACTGCAAACCAGTCTCAGACCTCCTCGTATTCTCTCTTAGTCTAATCCCACCTAATACTGTATTATTTCTTGCTCCAGTGCTATCTGTCTCTCCCAATCCTTTGTGCACCTTGTTCCTCCTTTCTAATGCTACATCCTAGTGCCCACCCCCCTGTCACATTAGTTTAAACCCTCCCCCACAACACTAGTGAACCTCCCCGCGAGGACATTGGTCCCAGCTCTGTTGAGGTGCAACCCGTCCGTCTTGTACAGGTCCCTCCTGCCCCAGAACTGGTCTCAATGCCCTAAGAATCTGAAGCCCTCCCTCCTGCACCATGTCTCTAGCCATGCATTAACCTGCCTTATCTGTACTCACTAGCGTGTGACACTGGGAGTCATCCCGAGATTACTACCCTTGAGGTCCTGCTTTTTAACTTCCTCCCTCGCTCCTGAAACTCTGACTGCAGAACCTCGACCCCTTTCTTTCCTACGTCATTGGTTCCCACATGGACCACCACTTCTGGCTGCTCCCCTTCCCCCCGCAGAATATTCTGCCCCCTCTCAGTGATGTCCTTAACCCTGGCACCAGGGAGGCAACACACCATGTGGGACACACGTCAGCGGTCACCGAAACGTCCGTCTTCCTGTACTTCGTCACAGTCCTCCTCAGTATTAACGATAACCCCCCAATTTGGTGTCATCCGCAAATTTTGAAATTGTACTTCTGATTCCCGAGTCCAAATCGTTTCTGTAACTGGTGAACAACAGTGGTCCCAGCACCGATCCCTGTGGAACACCACTTCCCACCTTTTCCCAGTCTGAGTAACTGCCTTTAACCCCCACTCTCTGTTTTCTGTTTTGTAGCCAGTTTGCTATCCATTCTGCTACCTGTCCCTTGACCCCACATGCTCTGACCTTAGTCATGAGTCTACAATGTGGTACCTTCTCGAAGGCCTTTTGAAATTCAAATATATTAAATTTACTACATTACCCTTGTCTACTCTTTCTGTTACTTCTTCAAAAGAATTCAGTAAGATTGGTCAAGCACGACCTTCCCTTGTGAAATCCGTGCTGACTATTCTTTATTATATTTTCAGTTTCTAGATGTTTTTCTATTACATCTTTGAGGAAGGATTCCATTATCTTTCCTACCACCGACGTTAAACTAACTGGTCTATCGTTCCCTGGACCAGTTCGATCTCCCTTTTTAAATCTAAGAATCATATTAGTTGTCTGCCAGTCCTCTGTTGTACAGCCTCCCATTGACCCATCCCAAGGATATGCCACCCTCCTGCACTGCCCTGTACCCTGTGACCCTCTCTCTATATCCATGCCACCCTCCTGCACTGCCCTGTACCCTGTGACCCTCTCTCTATATCCATGCCACCCTCCTGCACTGCCCTGTACCCTGTGACCCTCTCTCTCTATATCCATACCATCCTCCTGCACTGCCCTGTACCCTGTGACCCTCTCTCTCTATATCCATTCCATCCCGCTGCACTGCCCTGTACCCTGTGACCCTCTCTCTCTATATCCATTCCACCCTCCTGCACCCTGTGACCCTCTCTCTCTATATCCATACCATCCTCCTGCACTGCCCTGTACCCTGTGACCCTATCTCTCTCTCTATATCCATGCCACCCTCCTGCACTGCCCTGTACCCTGTGACCCTCTCTCTCTATATCCATTCCACCCTCCTGCACCCTGTGACCCTCTCTCTCTATATCCATACCATCCTCCTGCACTGCCCTGTACCCTGTGACCCTCTCTCTCTCTCTATATCCATACCATCCTCCTGCACTGCCCGGTACCCGCAGTGACCCTCTCTCTCTATATCCATACCATCCTCCTGCACTGCCCTGTACCCTGTGACCCTCTCTCTCTATATCCATACCACCCTCCTGCATTGCCCTGTACCCTGTGACCCTCTCTCTCTATATCCATACCACCCTCCTGCACTGCCCTGTACCCGCAGTGACCCTCTCTCTCTATATCCATACCATCCTCCTGCACTGCCCTGTACCCTGTGACCCTCTCTCTCTATATCCATACCACCCTCCTGCACTGCCCTGTACCCTGTGACCCTCTCTCTCTATATCCATACCACCCTCCTGCACTGCCCTGTACCCGCAGTGACCCTCTCTCTCTATATCCATACCACCCTCCTGCACTGCCATGTACCCTGTGACCCTCTCTCACTATATCCATGCCACCCTCCTGCACTGCCCGGTACCCTGTGACCCTCTCTCTCTATATCCATACCACCCTCCTGCACTGCCCTGTACCCTGTGACCCTATCTCTCTCTCTATATCCATGCCACCCTCCTGCACTGCCCTGTACCCTGTGACCCTCTCTCTCTATATCCATACCATCCTCCTGCACTGCCCTGTACCCTGTGACCCTCTCTCTCTATATCCATACCATCCTCCTGCACTGCCCTGTACCCTGTGACCCTCTCTCTCTATATCCATGCCATCCTCCTGCACTGCCCTGTACCCTGTGACCCTATCTCTCTCTCTATATCCATACCATCCTCCTGCACTATCCCGTACCCGCTGTGACCCTCTCTATATATCCATGCCCCTGGACCGTAACTCACCGACAGGGCTGAAGTTGAAGAGATCTGGCAGCTCCCGTCCGTTGGGCAGCCGTGTGTTAGAGTCCCGAAGCTCATCGAAGAAAGAATGTGCACAGGCTTCGAGCGGTGAGAGGCGCAATGCGGGCGTGTACTCGAGAAGTCGGCTACACAGGGCGATGGCTTCTGGGGGGGTTCGCACTTTAAAAACCTGGAGGGGGACAAACAGCGCGTGAGACCCTGCACTCCAACTATCAACATCCAGCAATCTGTTACACAGAACAGGGTCCGAGTTAAATGGGACAGTGTGTGATCGGGAGAGGGATCGAGGGGTTATAGTGTGTGTTAAATGGGACAGGGTGTGATCGGGAGAGGGATCGAGGGGTTATAGTGTGTGTTAAATGGGACAGAGTGTGATCGGGAGGGGGATCGAGGGGTTATAGTGTGTGTTAAATGGGACAGGGTGTGATCGGGAGAGGGATCGAGGGGTTATAGTGTGTGTTAAATGAGACAGGGTGTGATCGGGAGAGGGATCGAGGGGTTATAGTGTGTGTTAAATGGGACAGTGTGTGATCGGGAGAGGGATCGAGGGGTTATAGTGTGTGTTAAATGAGACAGGGTGTGATCGGGAGAGGGATCGAGGGGTTATAGTGTGTGTTAAATGGGACAGTGTGTGATCGGGAGGGGGATCGAGGGGTTATAGTGTGTGTTAAATGGGACAGGGTGTGATCAGGAGAGAGATCGAGGGGTTATAGTGTGTGTTAAATGGGACAGGGTGTGATCGGGAGAGAGATCGAGGGGTTATAGTGTGTGTAAAATGGGACAGGGTGTGAGCAGGAGAGATCGAGGGGTTATAGTGTGTGTTAAATGGGACAGGGTGTGATCGGGAGAGAGATCGAGGGGTTATAGTGTGTGTAAAATGGGACAGAGTGTGATCAGGAGAGATCGAGGGGTTATAGTGTGTGTTAAATGGGACAGGGTGTGATCGGGACAGAGATCGAGGGGTTATAGTGTGTGTTAAATGGGACAGGGTGTGATCGGGAGAGTGATCGAGGGGTTATAGTGTGTGTTAAATGGGACAGGGTGTGATCGGGAGAGTGATCGAGGGGTTATAGTGTGTGTTAAATGGGACAGAGTGTGATCGGGAGGGGGATCGAGGGGTTATAGTGTGTGTTAAATGGGACAGGGTGTGATCGGGAGAGATCGAGGGGTTATAGTGTGTGTTAAATGGGACAGGGTGTGATCGGGAGAGTGATCGAGGGGTTATAGTGTGTGTTAAATGGGACAGGGTGTGATCGGGACAGAGATCGAGGGGTTATAGTGTGTGTTAAATGGGACAGAGTGTGATCGGGAGAGTGATCGAGGGGTTATAGTGTGTGTTAAATGGGACAGTGTGTGATCGGGAGAGGGATCGAGGGGTTATAGTGTGTGTTAAATGGGACAGAGTGTGATCGGGAGGGGGATCGAGGGGTTATAGTGTGTGTTAAATGGGACAGAGTGTGATCGGGAGAGATCGAGGGGTTATAGTGTGTGTTAAATGAGACAGGGTGTGATCGGGAGGGGGATCGAGGGGTTATAGTGTGTGTTAAATGGGACAGGGTGTGATCGGGAGGGGGATCGAGGGGTTATAGTGTGTGTTAAATGGGACAGGGTGTGATCGGGAGGGGGATCGAGGGGTTATAGTGTGTGTTAAATGGGACAGGGTGTGATCGGGAGAGATCGAGGGGTTATAGTGTGTTAAATGGGACAGTGTGTGATCAGGAGAGAGATCGAGGGGTTATAGTGTGTGTTAAATGGGACAGGGTGTGATCGGGAGGGGGATCGAGGGGTTATAGTGTGTGTTAAATGGGACAGTGTGTGATCGGGAGAGAGATCGAGGGGTTATAGTGTGTGTTAAATGAGACAGGGTGTGATCGGGAGAGAGATCGAGGGGTTATAGTGTGTGTTAAATGAGACAGGGTGTGATCGGGAGAGAGATCGAGGGGTTGTAGTGTGTGTTAAATGAGACAGGGTGTGATCGGGAGAGAGATCGAGGGGTTATAGTGTGTGTTAAATGGGACAGGGATTGATCGGGAGAGTGATCGAGGGGTTATAGTGTGTGTTAAATGGGACAGGGATTGATCGGGAGAGTGATCGAGGGGTTATAGTGTGTGTTGAATGGGACAGGGTGTGATCGGGAGAGTGATCGAGGGGTTATAGTGTGTGTTAAATGGGACAGGGTGTGATCGGGAGCAGAAATTGTGAATTAATCTGTAAAACATCGTGATACCAAAGGCAAAAAGAGCCCTGGATTCTACCATGAGAGGGCAGAGGAGAGACTGAGAGGTTGGACTGTCTCTGTGTGAGGTGCTGGATCACAGGAAAAGATATTACTACCCCCGAGAGGGAGAGAGAACATAAGAACAAAAGAAATAGGAGCAGGAGTAGGCCAATCGGCCCCTCGAGCCTGCTCCGCCATTCAATAAGATCATGGCTGATCTGATCCTAACCTCAAATCTAAATTCATGTCCAATTTCCTGCCCGCTCCCCGTAACCCCGAATTCCCTTTACTTCTGGAGCTTTTTTTCCCCCAGAGATCGGGAATTTAAATGCTGAGGAACGGTTTGCGAAGTTTATTCGAACAGCTGAACCTCAGGGATCGGAGGGTCCGGTGCTGAGTTGGACCATCGCCATGATTATTTTGAACGGCGGAGCAGGCCCGAAGGGCCGAATGGCCTCCTCTTGCTCCGATTTTCGATGTTTCTGTGTGATCTGTCCCGTCTCTATGCTGGGAGCTGATCTAATCCCGAATGGCGCTAAGTGCAGGATCAGCCAGGCTTCCTGCTCCTGATCACTAACCTGGGGCCCACGCTGAAAAATAGGACGTGTAGGACTTTGGGGGAATCACTGCAGAGACGGACAAAGTCCAAATAACCAGCTGAAGATCAGTGTCGAGGCTCACAGGTGAAGAATGGCCATTTAGGAGGGGGCGGAGTGTTCTGGGGGTGGTTTACCTGGTAACCAGGTGAAGAATGGCCATTTAGGAGGGGGCGGAGTGTTCTGAGGGTGGTTTACCTGGTATCCAGGTGAAGAATGGCCATTTAGGAGGGGGCGGAGTGTTCTGGGGGTGGTTTACCTGGTAACCAGGTGAACAATGGCCATTTAGGAGGGGGCGGAGTGCTCTGGGGGTGGTTTACCTGGTATACAGGTGAAGAATGGCCATTTAGGAAGGGGCGGAGTGTTCTGGGGGTGGTTTACCTGGTATCCAGGTGAAGAATGACCATTTAGGAGGGGGCGGAGTGTTCTGGGGGTGGTTTACCTGGTATCCAGGTGAAGAATGGCCATTCAGGAGGGGGTAGGGTTCTGGGGGTGGTTTACCTGGTACCCAGGTGAAGAATGGCCATTTAGGAGGGGGCGGAGTGTTCTGGGGGTGGTTTACCTTGTATCCAGGTGAAGAATGACCATTTAGGAGGGGGCGGAGTGTTCTGGGGGTGGTTTACCTGGTACCCAGGTGAAGAATGGCCATTTAGGAGGGGGCGGAGTGTTCTGGGGGTGGTTTACCTGGTACCCAGGTGAAGAATGACCATTTAGGAGGGGGCGGAGTGTTCTGGGGGTGGTTTACCTGGTACCCAGGTGAAGAATGGCCATTTAGGAGGGGGCGGAGTGTTCTGGGGGTGGTTTACCTGGTACCCAGGTGAAGAATGACCATTTAGGAGGGGGCGGAGTGTTCTGGGGGTGGTTTACCTGGTATCCAGGTGAAGACTGACCATTTAGGAGGGGGCGGAGTGTTCTGGGGGTGGTTTACCTGGTATCCAGGTGAAGAATGGCCATTCAGGAGGGGGTAGGGTTCTGGGGGTGGTTTACCTGGTACCCAGGTGAAGAATGGCCATTTAGGAGGGGGCGGAGTGTTTTGGGGGTGGTTTACCTTGTATCCAGGTGAAGAATGACCATTTAGGAGGGGGCGGAGTGTTCTGGGGGTGGTTTACCTGGTATCCAGGTGAAGAATGACCATTTAGGAGGGGGCGGAGTGTTCTGGGGGTGGTTTACCTGGTACCCAGGTGAAGAATGACCATTTAGGAGGGGGCGGAGTGTTCTGGGGGTGGTTTACCTGGTACCCAGGTGAAGAATGGCCATTTAGGAGGGGGCGGAGTGTTCTGGGGGTGGTTTACCTGGTACCCAGGTGAAGAATGACCATTTAGGAGGGGGCGGAGTGTTCTGGGGGTGGTTTACCTGGTACCCAGGTGAAGAATGGCCATTTAGGAGGGGGCGGAGTGTTCTGGGGGTGGTTTACCTGGTATCCAGGTGAAGAATGGTCATTTGGGAGGGGGTAGGGTTCTGGGGGTGGTTTACCTGGTATCCATGTGAAGAATGGTCATTTAGGAGGGGGCGGAGTGTTCTGGGGGTGGTTCACCTGGTAACCATGTGAAGAATGGTCATTTAGGAGGGGGCGGAGTGTTCTGGGGGTGGTTTACCTGGTAACCATGTGAAGAATGGTCATTTAGGAGGGGGCGGAGTGTTCTGGGGGTGGTTTACCTGGTAACCAGGTGAAGAATGACCATTTAGGAGGGGGCGGAGTGTTCTGGGGGTGGTTTACCTGGTAACCAGGTGAAGAATGGCCATTTAGGAGGGGGCGGAGTGTTCTGGGGGTGGTTTACCTGGTAACCAGGTGAAGAATGGCCATTTAGGAGGGGGCGGAGTGTTCTGGGGGTGGTTTACCTGGTATCCAGGTGAAGAATGGCCATTTAGGAAGGGGCGGAGTGTTCTGGGGGTGGTTTACCTGGTAACCAGGTGAAGAATGACCATTTAGGAGGGGGCGGAGTGTTCCGGGGGTGGTTCACCTGGTATCCAGGTGAAGAATGACCATTTAGGAGGGACGGCGTGTTCTGGGGGTGGTTTACCTGGTAACCAGGTGAAGAATGGTCATTTAGGAGGGGGCGGAGTGTTCCGGGGGTGGTTTACCTGGTATCCAGGTGAAGAATGACCATTTCGGAGGGGACGGAGTATTCTGGGGGTGGTTTACCTGGTAACCAGGTGAAGAATGACCATTTAGGAGGGGGCGGAGTGTTCCGGGGGTGGTTTACCTGGTATCCAGGTGAAGAATGACCATTTAGGAGGGGGCGGAGTGTTCTGGGGGTGGTTTATCTGGTATCCAGGTGAAGAATGACCATTTAGGAGGGGACGGAGTGTTCTGGGGGTGGTTTACCTGGTAACCAGGTGAAGAATGGTCATTTGGGAGGGGGTAGGGTTCTGGGGGTGGTTTACCTGGTATCCATGTGAAGAATGGTCATTTGGGAGGGGGCGGAGTGTTCTGGGGGTGGTTTACCTGGTATCCAGGTGAAGAATGACCATTTAGGAGGGGGCGGAGTGTTCTGGGGGTGGTTTACCTGGTATCCAGGTGAAGAATGACCATTTAGGAAGGGGCGGAGTGTTCTGGGGGTGGTTTACCTGGTAACCAGGTGAAGAATGGTCATTTAGGAGGGGGCGGAGTGTTCTGGGGGTGGTTTACCTGGTAACCAGGTGAAGAATGGTCATTTAGGAGGGGGCGGAGTGTTCTGGGGGTGGTTTACCTGGTATCCAGGTGAAGAATGGTCATTTAGGAGGGGGCGGAGTGTTCCGGGGGTGGTTTACCTGGTATCCAGGTGAAGAATGACCATTTAGGAGGGGGCGGAGTGTTCTGGGGGGTGGTTTACCTGGTATCCAGGTGAAGAATGACCATTTAGGAGGGGGCGGAGTGTTCTGGGGGTGGTTTACCTGGTAACCAGGTGAAGAATGACCATTTAGGAGGGACGGAGTGTTCTGGGGGTGGTTTACCTGGTATCCAGGTGAAGAATGGTCATTTAGGAGGGGGCGGAGTGTTCCGGGGGTGGTTTACCTGGTAACCAGGTGAAGAATGACCATTTAGGAGGGGGCGGAGTGTTCTGGGGGTGGTTTACCTGGTATCCATGTGAAGAATGGTCATTTAGGAGGGGGCGGAGTGTTCTGGGGGTGGTTTACCTGGTAACCAGGTGAAGAATGACCATTTAGGAGGGGGCGGAGTGTTCTGGGGGTGGTTTACCTGGTAACCAGGTGAAGAATGGTCATTTAGGAGGGGGCGGAGTGTTCTGGGGGTGGTTTACCTGGTAACCAGGTGAAGAATGACCATTTAGGAGGGGGCGGAGTGTTCTGGGGGTGGTTTACCTGGTAACCAGGTGAAGAATGACCATTTAGGAGGGGGCGGAGTGTTCTGGGGGTGGTTTACCTGGTAACCAGGTGAAGAATGGCCATTTAGGAGGGGGCGGAGTGTTCTGGGGGTGGTTTACCTGGTAACCAGGTGAAGAATGGCCATTTAGGAGGGGGCGGAGTGTTCTGGGGGTGGTTTACCTGGTATCCAGGTGAAGAATGACCATTTAGGAGGGACGGAGTGTTCCGGGGGTGGTTTACTTGGTACCCAGGTGAAGAATGGTCATTTAGGAGGGGGCGGAGTGTTCTGGGGGTGGTTTACCTGGTAACCAGGTGAAGAATGACCATTTAGGAGGGGGCGGAGTGTTCTGGGGGTGGTTTACCTGGTACCAGGTGAAGAATGACCATTTAGGAGGGGGCGGAGTGTTCTGGGGGTGGTTTACCTGGTAACCAGGTGAAGAATGGCCATTTAGGAGGGGGCGGAGTGTTCTGGGGGTGGTTCACCTGGTAACCAGGTGAAGAATGACCATTTAGGAGGGGGCGGAGTGTTCTGGGGGTGGTTTACCTGGTAACCAGGTGAAGAATGGTCATTTAGGAGGGGGCGGAGTGTTCTGGGGGTGGTTTACCTGGTAACCAGGTGAAGAATGACCATTTAGGAGGGGGCGGAGTATTCTGGGGGTGGTTTACCTGGTAACCAGGTGAAGAATGACCATTTAGGAGGGGGCGGAGTGTTCTGGGGGTGGTTTACCTGGTAACCAGGTGAAGAATGACCATTTAGGAGGGGGCGGAGTGTTCTGGGGGTGGTTTACCTGGTAACCAGGTGAAGAATGGCCATTTAGGAGGGGGCGGAGTGTTCTGGGGGTGGTTTACCTGGTAACCAGGTGAAGAATGGCCATTTAGGAGGGGGCGGAGTGTTCTGGGGGTGGTTTACCTGGTATCCAGGTGAAGAATGACCATTTAGGAGGGACGGAGTGTTCCGGGGGTGGTTTACTTGGTATCCAGGTGAAGAATGGTCATTTAGGAGGGGGCGGAGTGTTCTGGGGGTGGTTTACCTGGTATCCAGGTGAAGAATGGCCATTTAGGAGGGGGCGGAGCATTCTGGGGGTGGTTTACCTGGTATCCAGGTGAAGAATGACCATTTAGGAAGGGGCGGAGTGTTCTGGGGGTGGTTTACCTGGTAACCAGGTGAACAATGGCCATTTAGGAGGGGGCGGAGTGTTCTGGGGGTGGTTTACCTGGTATCCAGGTGAAGAATGGTCATTTGGGAGGGGGTAGGGTTCTGGGGGTGGTTTACCTGGTATCCATGTGAAGAATGGTCATTTAGGAGGGGGCGGAGTGTTCTGGGGGTGGTTTACCTGGTAACCAGGTGAAGAATGACCATTTAGGAGGGGGCGGAGTGTTCTGGGGGTGGTTTACCTGGTAACCAGGTGAAGAATGGCCATTTAGGAGGGGGCGGAGTGTTCTGGGGGTGGTTTACCTGGTAACCAGGTGAAGAATGGCCATTTAGGAGGGGGCGGAGTGTTCTGGGGGTGGTTTACCTGGTATCCAGGTGAAGAATGGCCATTTAGGAAGGGGCGGAGTGTTCTGGGGGTGGTTTACCTGGTAACCAGGTGAAGAATGACCATTTAGGAGGGGGCGGAGTGTTCCGGGGGTGGTTTACCTGGTATCCAGGTGAAGAATGACCATTTAGGAGGGACGGAGTGTTCTGGGGGTGGTTTACCTGGTAACCAGGTGAAGAATGGTCATTTAGGAGGGGGCGGAGTGTTCCGGGGGTGGTTTACCTGGTATCCAGGTGAAGAATGACCATTTAGGAGGGGACGGAGTATTCTGGGGGTGGTTTACCTGGTAACCAGGTGAAGAATGACCATTTAGGAGGGGGCGGAGTGTTCCGGGGGTGGTTTACCTGGTATCCAGGTGAAGAATGACCATTTAGGAGGGACGGAGTGTTCTGGGGGTGGTTTACCTGGTATCCAGGTGAAGAATGACCATTTAGGAGGGACGGAGTGTTCCGGGGGTGGTTTACCTGGTAACCAGGTGAAGAATGGTCATTTAGGAGGGGGCGGAGTGTTCTGGGGGTGGTTTACCTGGTAACCAGGTGAAGAATGGTCATTTAGGAGGGGGCGGAGTGTTCTGGGGGTGGTTTACCTGGTATCCAGGTGAAGAATGGTCATTTAGGAGGGGGCGGAGTGTTCCGGGGGTGGTTTACCTGGTATCCAGGTGAAGAATGACCATTTAGGAGGGGGCGGAGTGTTCTGGGGGTGGTTTACCTGGTATCCAGGTGAAGAATGACCATTTAGGAGGGGGCGGAGTGTTCTGGGGGTGGTTTACCTGGTAACCAGGTGAAGAATGACCATTTAGGAGGGACGGAGTGTTCTGGGGGTGGTTTACCTGGTATCCAGGTGAAGAATGGTCATTTAGGAGGGGGCGGAGTGTTCCGGGGGTGGTTTACCTGGTAACCAGGTGAAGAATGACCATTTAGGAGGGACGGAGTGTTCTGGGGGTGGTTTACCTGGTATCCAGGTGAAGAATGGTCATTTAGGAGGGGGCGGAGTGTTCCGGGGGTGGTTTACCTGGTAACCAGGTGAAGAATGACCATTTAGGAGGGGGCGGAGTGTTCTGGGGGTGGTTTACCTGGTATCCATGTGAAGAATGGTCATTTAGGAGGGGGCGGAGTGTTCTGGGGGTGGTTTACCTGGTAACCAGGTGAAGAATGACCATTTAGGAGGGGGCGGAGTGTTCTGGGGGTGGTTTACCTGGTAACCAGGTGAAGAATGGTCATTTAGGAGGGGGCGGAGTGTTCTGGGGGTGGTTTACCTGGTAACCAGGTGAAGAATGACCATTTAGGAGGGGGCGGAGTGTTCTGGGGGTGGTTTACCTGGTAACCAGGTGAAGAATGACCATTTAGGAGGGGGCGGAGTGTTCTGGGGGTGGTTTACCTGGTAACCAGGTGAAGAATGGCCATTTAGGAGGGGGCGGAGTGTTCTGGGGGTGGTTTACCTGGTAACCAGGTGAAGAATGGCCATTTAGGAGGGGGCGGAGTGTTCTGGGGGTGGTTTACCTGGTATCCAGGTGAAGAATGACCATTTAGGAGGGACGGAGTGTTCCGGGGGTGGTTTACTTGGTACCCAGGTGAAGAATGGTCATTTAGGAGGGGGCGGAGTGTTCTGGGGGTGGTTTACCTGGTAACCAGGTGAAGAATGACCATTTAGGAGGGGGCGGAGTGTTCTGGGGGTGGTTTACCTGGTACCAGGTGAAGAATGACCATTTAGGAGGGGGCGGAGTGTTCTGGGGGTGGTTTACCTGGTAACCAGGTGAAGAATGGCCATTTAGGAGGGGGCGGAGTGTTCTGGGGGTGGTTTACCTGGTAACCAGGTGAAGAATGACCATTTAGGAGGGGGCGGAGTGTTCTGGGGGTGGTTTACCTGGTAACCAGGTGAAGAATGGTCATTTAGGAGGGGGCGGAGTGTTCTGGGGGTGGTTTACCTGGTAACCAGGTGAAGAATGACCATTTAGGAGGGGGCGGAGTATTCTGGGGGTGGTTTACCTGGTAACCAGGTGAAGAATGACCATTTAGGAGGGGGCGGAGTGTTCTGGGGGTGGTTTACCTGGTAACCAGGTGAAGAATGACCATTTAGGAGGGGGCGGAGTGTTCTGGGGGTGGTTTACCTGGTAACCAGGTGAAGAATGGCCATTTAGGAGGGGGCGGAGTGTTCTGGGGGTGGTTTACCTGGTAACCAGGTGAAGAATGGCCATTTAGGAGGGGGCGGAGTGTTCTGGGGGTGGTTTACCTGGTATCCAGGTGAAGAATGACCATTTAGGAGGGACGGAGTGTTCTGGGGGTGGTTTACCTGGTAACCAGGTGAAGAATGACCATTTAGGAGGGGGCGGAGTGTTCCGGGGGTGGTTTACTTGGTATCCAGGTGAAGAATGGTCATTTAGGAGGGGGCGGAGTGTTCTGGGGGTGGTTTACCTGGTATCCAGGTGAAGAATGGCCATTTAGGAGGGACGGAGTGTTCTGGGGGTGGTTTACCTGGTAACCAGGTGAAGAATGGTCATTTAGGAGGGGGCGGAGTGTTCCGGGGGTGGTTTACCTGGTAACCAGGTGAAGAATGACCATTTAGGAGGGGGCGGAGTGTTCTGGGGGTGGTTTACCTGGTATCCAGGTGAAGAATGACCATTTAGGAGGGGGCGGAGTGCTCTGGGGGTGGTTTACCTGGTGTCCAGGTGAAGAATGGCCATTTAGGAGGGGGGCGGAGTGTTCTGGGGGTGGTTTACCTGGTAACCAGGTGAAGAATGACCATTTAGGAGGGGGCGGAGTGTTCTGAGGGTGGTTTACCTGGTAACCAGGTGAAGAATGACCATTTAGGAGGGGGCGGAGTGTTCTACCTGGTATCCAGGTGGCTCTGGGTGCCCGTTTTGCAGAGACTCCCCCCACCAGAGGAAATAGTTTCTCTCTATCTACCCTATCAAATACTTTAATCATCTCAAACACCTCGATGAGATCACGCCTCAATCTTCTATATTTGAGGGAATACAAGCCCAGTCTGTGGGGAACGAGTCATTCCATTGTCCGGGGGGCGGGGGGAGACTCTGCAAAACGGGCAGTGCAGGTGAAACGCCCCCATCATTGAGGCAGTGGTCAGACTGAATGCTGCGAAAGGGAAGGGCCAATGCTGATTAAAGCACGGAGGCTTCTACAAACCATTGCTTTACCCGGGGGGGCAGGAGACAGACCGTCGACACCACGTTCCCAGAGACCGCTCATTACGGGAGACACCAAGAGGCCCTGCCTGATCTGGATCTGCGAGCGACCCTTTGTGACCGCAGGCCTGAGAGGCCAGGGCGTGCAGTGACCGATACCAGGGCTGAACTCTTCTGAACACATGGACGTCGGGAGCCAGGGATGAGGGACTTCAGTTCGGCGGAGAGACTGGAGAAGCTGGGGTTGTTCTCCTTCGAGCAGAGAAGGTTAAGGGGAGATTTGATAGAGGTGTTCAAAATCACGAGGGGGTTTTGACAGAGTAAATAAGGAGAAACTGTTTCCACCCAGGACCGGTAACCAGAGGACACAGATTTAAGGCAAAAGAGCCAGAGGGGGAGATGAGGAGAATTTGATTCACTCAGCGAGCTGTTACGATCTGGAATGCGCTGCCTGAAAGGGCGGTGGAAGCAGATTCAATAGTGAATTTCAAAAGGGAATTGGATAAATACTTGAAGGAGAAAAATTTGCAGGGCTACGGGGAAAGAGCAGGGGAGTGGGACTAATTGGAGAGCTCTTTCAGAGAGCCAGCACAGGCACGATGGGCTGAATGGCCTCCTCCTGTGCTTTAAGATTCCACTCGTGTCACACAGATTAGTCAACAGAAGCCGAGGTTTCTGAACATCGAAGGTGTGGTAAAAGACTGTGCTTTTGACACGGAAGTTTCAGTGGCCAGTTCTCGGTCTTCACTTCCTTGTTTAGTTCTGGTTCTTTTCCTCGTTCTTGGAGTGTCTTTGCAGCAGGAGCGATCGGAATTCTTTATCTATTATAGGTCGAAGGGTCCGTAAAATCGGAAGGTGCGTCTCTGACAGAGTGCGGAGGCGACGGAAGTTAAGACCGCATGGCTGCACCAGGCAGATGGAAGTGCATCACCTGGACACAGGTTTCCTTCAGATCAAGGGAAGGCAGATTTAAGACAGCTCGTCCAGATAGGAACAGGAGGAGGCCATTCAGCCCCTTCGGGCCTGTTCCGCCATTCAATTAGATCATGGCTCCTCATGGCTGATCTGTATCTCAACTCCATTTACCCGCCTTGGTTCCATAACCTTTAATCCCCTTACCCAACGAAAATCGATCAGTCTCAGTTCTGACATTTTCAATTGACCCCCGGCCTCAACAGCCTTTTGGGGGAGAGAGTTCCAGATTCCCAATCCCCTTTGTGTGAAGAAGTGATTCCTGACATCACCCCTGAACGGCCCGGCTCTAATTTTAAGGTTATGCCCCCTCTTGTTCTGGACTCCCCCCACCAGAGGAAATAGTTTCTCTCTATCTACCCTATCAAATCCTTTAATCATCTCAAACACCTCGATGAGATCACGCCTCAATCTTCTATATTTGAGGGAATACAAGCCCAGTCTGTGCGGAAGGTGGATTTACCAAAGGGTCCAGCCCCTCCCACCGATGAAAGTCCATCACTCCGACGGACAATCAGAGAACGATGCAGCACAGAAGATGGCCATCTCGAAACGCTAACACCATCCTCCCAGAGCAAGGCGAGGCAGCCCGGCCATCCACGCCAGCTCATAAGGACGAGGTGCTTTAAGTTCTGGAAACATTGCTGACTGCAACCTATCGAATGCTGCTAACACATCAGCCAGTCGAACGCTGAATTCATAGCAACTTCGGGCACTGATCTCAACTATAATCAGCAAACAGTTGATGCTGAATCACTGAGATACAACTGAATGGCCTCGATAACCTCTAATTTTGTCAATTAACCCAATCTACTAATTATTTACATACTCCATGTTTAAGTATTGCAATCTATGATTCTATTAATAAAGAATTATTGGTTCATGACTGTTGTCTGAGGCCTTTGATAATTGGCAAGAAAGGGTGAATTAACCCACGCAGAGCTTGTACAGATCCTGATCGAGATCGGGGGGGCGTACACACGAGAATCATCTCAACTGGTGGCTTACGACACCTGAAGTTGCCTCTCTGTGCAGATTCAGTGGAGGCTGGAGGAACATCGGAACAGGAGGCGGCCATTCAGCCCCTCGAGCCTATTCCCCCATTCAATGAGATCATGGCCGATCTGTACCCTCAACTCCATCTGCCCGCCTTGGCTCAGGATCCCTTCATACTCTCGGCGAGCAAAAATCGATCGATCTCGGATTTAAAATGATTAATTGAGCGAGCACCGACTGCTGTTTGAGGGAGAGAGTCCCACACTTCCACCAACCTTGGTGTGACGAAGTGTTTCCTGACTTCACTCCTGAATGGCCTGGCTCTGATTTGAAGGTTATGTCCCCTTGTCCGAGACTCCCCCACCGGTGATAAAAGTATCTCTCTATTTACCCCATCAAATCCTTCCAAAATCCGAAAAATCTCAAATAAATAATCACTGAACATTCAGGATTACAGGGAACACAAGCCCAGTTTCTGTAACCTCTCAATCAAACCCTTGGAGCCCGGGTAACATTCAGGTGAATCTCCCTCTCTCTGTGGATTTAGTGGAGGTTGCCCCTCTCTCTCTCTCTCTCTCTCTGTGGATTTAGTGGAGGTTGCCCCTCTCTCTCTCTCTCTCTCTCTCTGTGGATTTAGTGGAGGTTGCCTCTCTCTCTCTCTCTCTCTCTCTCCCTGTGGATTTAGTGGAGGTTGCCTCTCTCTCTCTCTCTCTCTCTCTCTCCCTGTGGATTTAGTGGAGGTTGCCCCTCTCTCTCTCTCTCTGTGGATTTAGTGGAGGTTGCCTCTCTCTCTCTCTCTCTGTGGATTTAGTGGAGGTTGCCTCTCTCTCTCTCTCTCTCTCTCTCCCTGTGGATTTAGTGGAGGTTGCCTCTCTCTCTCTCTCTCTGTGGATTTAGTGGAGGTTGCCTCTCTCTCTCTCTCTCTCTCCCTGTGGATTTAGTGGAGGTTGCCTCTCTCTCTCTCTCTCTCCCTGTGGATTTAGTGGAGGTTGCCTCTCTCTCTCTCTCTCTCTCTGTGGATTTAGTGGAGGTTGCCTCTCTCTCTCTCTCCCTGTGGATTTAGTGGAGGTTGCCTCTCTCTCTCTCTCTCACTCTCTCTGTGGATTTAGTGGAGGTTGCCTCTCTCTCTCTCTCTCTCTCTCTCTGTGGATTTAGTGGAGGTTGCCTCTCTCTCTCTCTCTCTCTCTCCCTGTGGATTTAGTGGAGGTTGCCTCTCTCTCTCTCTCTCCCTGTGGATTTAGTGGAGGTTGCCCCTCTCTCTCTCTCTCTGTGGATTTAGTGGAGGTTGCCTCTCTCTCTCTCTCTCTCTCTCTCCCTGTGGATTTAGTGGAGGTTGCCTCTCTCTCTCTCTCTCTCTCTCTCTCTCCCTGTGGATTTAGTGGAGGTTGCCTCTCTCTCTCTCTCTCTCTGTGGATTTAGTGGAGGTTGCCTCTCTCTCTCTCTCACTCTCTCTGTGGATTTAGTGGAGGTTGCCTCTCTCTCTCTCTCTCTCCCTGTGGATTTAGTGGAGGTTGCCTCTCTCTCTCTCTCTCTCTGTGGATTTAGTGGAGGTTGCCTCTCTCTCTCTCTCTCTCTCTCTCCCTGTGGATTTAGTGGAGGTTGCCCCTCTCTCTCTCTCTCTGTGGATTTAGTGGAGGTTGCCTCTCTCTCTCTCTCTCTGTGGATTTAGTGGAGGTTGCCTCTCTCTCTCTCTCTCTCCCTGTGGATTTAGTGGAGGTTGCCTCTCTCTCTCTCTCTCTCTCTGTGGATTTAGTGGAGGTTGCCTCTCTCTCTCTCTCCCTGTGGATTTAGTGGAGGTTGCCTCTCTCTCTCTCTCTCACTCTCTCTGTGGATTTAGTGGAGGTTGCCTCTCTCTCTCTCTCTCTCTCTCTCTGTGGATTTAGTGGAGGTTGCCTCTCTCTCTCTCTCTCTCTCTCCCTGTGGATTTAGTGGAGGTTGCCTCTCTCTCTCTCTCTCTCTCTCTCCCTGTGGATTTAGTGGAGGTTGCCCCTCTCTCTCTCTCTCTGTGGATTTAGTGGAGGTTGCCTCTCTCTCTCTCTCTCTCTCTCTCCCTGTGGATTTAGTGGAGGTTGCCTCTCTCTCTCTCTCTCTCTCTCTCTCTCCCTGTGGATTTAGTGGAGGTTGCCTCTCTCTCTCTCTCTCTCTGTGGATTTAGTGGAGGTTGCCTCTCTCTCTCTCTCACTCTCTCTGTGGATTTAGTGGAGGTTGCCTCTCTCTCTCTCTCTCTCCCTGTGGATTTAGTGGAGGTTGCCTCTCTCTCTCTCTCTCTCTGTGGATTTAGTGGAGGTTGCCTCTCTCTCTCTCTCTCTCCCTGTGGATTTAGTGGAGGTTGCCCCTCTCTCTCTCTCTCTGTGGATTTAGTGGAGGTTGCCTCTCTCTCTCTCTCTCTCTCTCTCCCTGTGGATTTAGTGGAGGTTGCCTCTCTCTCTCTCTCTCTCTCTGTGGATTTAGTGGAGGTTGCCTCTCTCTCTCTCTCTCTCTCTCCCTGTGGATTTAGTGGAGGTTGCCTCTCTCTCTCTCTCTCTCCCTGTGGATTTAGTGGAGGTTGCCTCTCTCTCTCTCTCTCTCTCTGTGGATTTAGTGGAGGTTGCCTCTCTCTCTCTCTCCCTGTGGATTTAGTGGAGGTTGCCTCTCTCTCTCTCTCTCACTCTCTCTGTGGATTTAGTGGAGGTTGCCTCTCTCTCTCTCTCTCCCTCTCTGTGGATTTAGTGGAGGTTGCCTCTCTCTCTCTCTCTCTCTCCCTGTGGATTTAGTGGAGGTTGCCTCTCTCTCTCTCTCTCTCTCTCTCTCTCCCTGTGGATTTAGTGGAGGTTGCCCCTCTCTCTCTCTCTCTGTGGATTTAGTGGAGGTTGCCTCTCTCTCTCTCTCTCTCTCTCCCTGTGGATTTAGTGGAGGTTGCCTCTCTCTCTCTCTCTCTCTCCCTGTGGATTTAGTGGAGGTTGCCTCTCTCTCTCTCTCTCTCTGTGGATTTAGTGGAGGTTGCCTCTCTCTCTCTCTCACTCTCTCTGTGGATTTAGTGGAGGTTGCCTCTCTCTCTCTCTCTCTCTCCCTGTGGATTTAGTGGAGGTTGCCTCTCTCTCTCTCTCTCTCTGTGGATTTAGTGGAGGTTGCCTCTCTCTCTCTCTCTCTCTCTCCCTGTGGATTTAGTGGAGGTTGCCCCTCTCTCTCTCTCTCTGTGGATTTAGTGGAGGTTGCCTCTCTCTCTCTCTCTCTGTGGATTTATGATGTGGAGATGCCGGTGATGGACTGGGGTTGACAATTGTAAACAATTTTACAACACCAAGTTATAGTCCAGCAATTGTGAATTTGAAATAAAATTGCTGGACTATAACTTGGTGTTGTAAAATTGTTTACATCTGTGGATTTAGTGGAGGTTGCCTCTCTCTCTCTCTCTCTCTCCCCCTGTGGATTTAGTGGAGGTTGCCTCTCTCTCTCTCTACCTGTGGATTTCGTGGAGGTTGCCTCTCTCTCTCTCTCTCTCTCTCTCTGTGGATTTAGTGGAGGTTGCCTCTCTCTCTCTCTCTCTCTCTCCCTGTGGATTTAGTGGAGGTTGCCTCTCTCTCTCTCTCTCTCTCTCTCCCTGTGGATTTAGTGGAGGTTGCCTCTCTCTCTCTCTCTCTCTCCCCCTGTGGATTTAGTGGAGGTTGCCTCTCTCTCTCTCTCTCTCTGTGGATTTAGTGGAGGTTGCCTCTCTCTCTCTCCCTGTGGATTTAGTGGAGGTTGCCTCTCTCTCTCTCTCTCTCTCTCTCCCTGTGGATTTAGTGGAGGTTGCCTCTCTCTCTCTCTCTCTCTCTCCCTGTGGATTTAGTGGAGGTTGCCTCTCTCTCTCTCTCTCTCTCTCTCCCTGTGGATTTAGTGGAGGTTGCCTCTCTCTCTCTCTCTCTCTCTCTGTGGATTTAGTGGAGGTTGCCTCTCTCTCTCTCTCTCTCTCTCTCCCTGTGGATTTAGTGGAGGTTGCCTCTCTCTCTCTCTCTCTCTCTCTGTGGATTTAGTGGAGGTTGCCTCTCTCTCTCTCTCTCTCTCTCCCTGTGGATTTAGTGGAGGTTGCCTCTCTCTCTCTCTCTCTCTCTCCCTGTGGATTTAGTGGAGGTTGCCTCTCTCTCTCTCTCTCTCTCTCTCCCTGTGGATTTAGTGGAGGTTGCCTCTCTCTCTCTCTCTCTCTCTCCTGTGGATTTAGTGGAGGTTGCCCCTCTCTCTCTCTCTCTCTCTCTCTCTGTGGATTTAGTGGAGGTTGCCTCTCTCTCTCTCTCTCTCTCTCCCTGTGGATTTAGTGGAGGATGCCTCTCTCTCTCTCTCTCTCCCTGTGGATTTAGTGGAGGTTCCCTCTCTCTCTCTCTCTCTCTGTGGATTTAGTGGAGGTTGCCTCTCTCTCTCTCTCTCTCTGTGGATTTAGTGGAGGTTGCCTCTCTCTCTCTCTCTCTCCCTGTGGATTTAGTGGAGGTTGCCTCTCTCTCTCTCTCTCTCTCTCTGTGGATTTAGTGGAGGTTGCCTCTCTCTCTCTCTCTCTCTCTCCCTGTGGATTTAGTGGAGGTTGCCTCTCTCTCTCTCTCTCTCTGTGGATTTAGTGGAGGTTGCCTCTCTCTCTCTCTCTCTCTCGCTCTCTCTCTCTCTCCCTGTGGATTTAGTGGAGGTTGCCTCTCTCTCTCTCTCTCTCTCTCCCTGTGGATTTAGTGGAGGTTGCCTCTCTCTCTCTCTCTCTCTCTCCCTGTGGATTTAGTGGAGGTTGCCTCTCGCTCTCTCTCTCTCTCCCTGTGGATTTAGTGGAGGTTGCCTCTCTCTCTCTCTCTCTCTCTCTCTCCTGTGGATTTAGTGGAGGTTGCCTCTCTCTCTCTCTCTCTCTGTGGATTTAGTGGAGGTTGCCTCTCTCTCTCTCTCTCTCTCTCTCTGTGGATTTAGTGGAGGTTGCCTCTCTCTCTCTCTCTCTCTGTGGATTTAGTGGAGGTTGCCTCTCTCTCTCTCTCTCTCTGTGGATTTAGTGGAGGTTGCCTCTCTCTCTCTCTCACTCTCTCTGTGGATTTAGTGGAGGTTGCCTCTCTCTCTCTCTCTCTCCCTGTGGATTTAGTGGAGGTTGCCCCTCTCTCTCTCTCTCTCTCTCTCTGTGGATTTAGTGGAGGTTGCCTCTCTCTCTCTCTCACTCTCTCTGTGGATTTAGTGGAGGTTGCCTCTCTCTCTCTCTCTCTCTCTCTCTGTGGATTTAGTGGAGGTTGCCTCTCTCTCTCTCTCTCTCTGTGGATTTAGTGGAGGTTGCCTCTCTCTCTCTCTCTCTCTCTCCCTGTGGATTTAGTGGAGGTTGCCTCTCTCTCTCTCTCTCTCTGTGGATTTAGTGGAGGTTGCCTCTCTCTCTCTCTCTCTCTCTCTCTGTGGATTTAGTGGAGGTTGCCCCTCTCTCTCTCTCTCTCTCTCTGTGGATTTAGTGGAGGTTGCCTCTCTCTCTCTCTCTCTCTCTCTGTGGATTTAGTGGAGGTTGCCTCTCTCTCTCTCTCTCTCCCTGTGGATTTAGTGGAGGTTGCCCTCTCTCTCTCTCTCTCTCTCTGTGGATTTAGTGGAGGTTGCCTCTCTCTCTCTCTCTCTCTCTCTGTGGATTTAGTGGAGGTTGCCTCTCTCTCTCTCTCTCTCTCTCTCTCTCTGTGGATTTAGTGGAGGTTGCCTCTCTCTCTCTCTCTCTCTCTCTCCTGTGGATTTAGTGGAGGTTGCCTCTCTCTCTCTCTCTCTCTCCTGTGGATTTAGTGGAGGTTGCCTCTCTCTCTCTCTCTCTGTGGATTTAGTGGAGGTTGCCTCTCTCTCTCTCTCTCTCTGTGGATTTAGTGGAGGTTGCCTCTCTCTCTCTCTCTCTCTGTGGATTTAGTGGAGGTTGCCTCTCTCTCTCTCTCTCTCTCTCTGTGGATTTAGTGGAGGTTGCCTCTCTCTCTCTCTCTCTCTGTGGATTTAGTGGAGGTTGCCTCTCTCTCTCTCTCTCTCTCTCTGTGGATTTAGTGGAGGTTGCCTCTCTCTCTCTCTCTCTCTGTGGATTTAGTGGAGGTTGCCTCTCTCTCTCTCTCTCTCTCTCTCTGTGGATTTAGTGGAGGTTGCCTCTCTCTCTCTCTCTCTCTCTGTGGATTTAGTGGAGGTTGCCTCTCTCTCTCTCTCTCTCTCTCCCTGTGGATTTAGTGGAGGTTGCCTCTCTCTCTCTCTCTCTCTCTGTGGATTTAGTGGAGGTTGCCTCTCTCTCTCTCTCTCTGTGGATTTAGTGGAGGTTGCCTCTCTCTCTCTCTCTCTCTCTGTGGATTTAGTGGAGGTTGCCTCTCTCTCTCTCTCTCTCTCCTGTGGATTTAGTGGAGGTTGCCTCTCTCTCTCTCTCTCTCTCTGTGGATTTAGTGGAGGTTGCCTCTCTCTCTCTCTCTCTCCTGTGGATTTAGTGGAGGTTGCCTCTCTCTCTCTCTCTCTCTCTCCCTGTGGATTTAGTGGAGGTTGCCTCTCTCTCTCTCTCTCTCTCCCTGTGGATTTAGTGGAGGTTGCCTCTCTCTCTCTCTCTCTCTCTCTCTGTGGATTTAGTGGAGGTTGCCTCTCTCTCTCTCTCTCTCTCCTGTGGATTTAGTGGAGGTTGCCTCTCTCTCTCTCTCTCTCTCTGTGGATTTAGTGGAGGTTGCCTCTCTCTCTCTCTCTCTCCTGTGGATTTAGTGGAGGTTGCCTCTCTCTCTCTCTCTCTCTCTCCTGTGGATTTAGTGGAGGTTGCCTCTCTCTCTCTCTCTCTCTCTGTGGATTTAGTGGAGGTTGCCTCTCTCTCTCTCTCTCTCTCCTGTGGATTTAGTGGAGGTTGCCTCTCTCTCTCTCTCTCTCTCTCCTGTGGATTTAGTGGAGGTTGCCTCTCTCTCTCTCTCTCTCTCCCTGTGGATTTAGTGGAGGTTGCCTCTCTCTCTCTCTCTCTCTCCCTGTGGATTTAGTGGAGGTTGCCTCTCTCTCTCTCTCTCTCTCTCTGTGGATTTAGTGGAGGTTGCCTCTCTCTCTCTCTCTCTCTCCTGTGGATTTAGTGGAGGTTGCCTCTCTCTCTCTCTCTCTCTCCTGTGGATTTAGTGGAGGTTGCCTCTCTCTCTCTCTCTCTGTGGATTTAGTGGAGGTTGCCTCTCTCTCTCTCTCTCTCTCTGTGGATTTAGTGGAGGTTGCCTCTCTCTCTCTCTCTCTCTCTGTGGATTTAGTGGAGGTTGCCTCTCTCTCTCTCTCTCTCTCCTGTGGATTTAGTGGAGGTTGCCTCTCTCTCTCTCTCTCTCTCTCCTGTGGATTTAGTGGAGGTTGCCTCTCTCTCTCTCTCTCTCTCCCTGTGGATTTAGTGGAGGTTGCCTCTCTCTCTCTCTCTCCCTGTGGATTTAGTGGAGGTTGCCTCTCTCTCTCTCTCTCCTCTGTGGATTTAGTGGAGGTTGCCTCTCTCTCTCTCTCTCTCTGTGGATTTAGTGGAGGTTGCCTCTCTCTCTCTCTCTCTCTCTCTGTGGATTTAGTGGAGGTTGCCTCTCTCTCTCTCTCTCTGTGGATTTAGTGGAGGTTGCCTCGCTCTCTCTCTCTCCCTCTCTCTGTGGATTTAGTGGAGGTTGCCTCTCTCTCTCTCTCTCTCTCTCTGTGGATTTAGTGGAGGTTGCCTCTCTCTCTCTCTCTCCCTCTCTCTGTGGATTTAGTGGAGGCTTGCCTCTCTCTGCACTCTCTCTCCTCCCTGTGGATTTAGTGGAGGTTGCCTCTCTCTCTCTCTCTCCCCTGTGGATTTAGTGGAGGTTGA